>NC_057812.1:360758785-360814968 GCF_018294505.1 Triticum aestivum | reverse complement strand
GCTAACGCACGCAGTGCCCTTGGTTGACAGGCGCAGTGCGGACATTTCTATTTTTCCAACAATAGGACGCACGCAACCCCAGAGCCCCACCCCTAAGATAGACAGGGAGGCGACAGGGTGTGACGGACTCCCCTACGCATGCGGCACCGCAGCACGCCATGTCGCCGCCTGCTCCGGCTCGTTCCAGGCTCGGCCTAGCAGGGGGTGGGGAGGGGGGTCACGACCCCCCCTCCCCACCCCGCTGCTCGGCCTCGCACTAACGCACACACTGTGCTTGGTTGACAGGCGCAGTGCGGACATTTATGTTTATCCAACAATAGGAGGCACGCAACGCTAGAGCCATACCCCTAAGATAGCAGGGAGGCGACGGGGTGTGACGAACTCGCCTACGCATGCGGCGCTGTGGCACACCGTGTCGCCGCCTGCTACGGCTCGTTCCACGCTCGGCCTTGCAAGGGGTGGGGAGGGGGTCATGACCCCCCTCCCACCCCCCTGCTCGGCCTCGCGCTAACGCATGCAATGCGCTTGGATGACAGGCGCAGTGCGGACATTTATGTTTGTCCAATAATAGGAGACACGCAACCCCAGAGCCACACCCCTAAGATAGACAGGGAGGCGACGGGGTGTGACGGACTCACCTAGGCATGCGGCGCCATGGCATGCCGCGTCGCCGCCTGCTCCGGCTCGTTCCAGGCTCGGCCTCGCAGGGGGTGGGGAGGGAGGTCACGACCCCCCTCCCACCCCCATGCTTGGCCTCGCGCTAACGCACGCAATGTGCTAAGTACACGGAATACAGGAGCAATACAAATCTATAGACAACTAAAAATATGGGGCCCCCACCTTACCGTACAAACAATAAAAAAACCAACTGCGGGACGTAGGTTTAGGCACAGCAGTGCATTTGGTTAGGCAAAGCAGTGCAGTATCATAAAGCAATGCAGTTTCGGGATACACACATGAATAAAGGGTCTGCGGCAAGTGCGGCAAAAAAATACAGGCGCAACACAAACTAGTAGACAAATGCAATGCTTTTGTTGGACGAAGAAGTTCGGCATCACATGCAATGCAGTTTATGGGACACATACGATACATATAAGCGTGACAAATGCCAGTTCACACAGAACATGGTCGTCAACAAAATAAAAATATACACATATATATACTGTATGAGTTATTTATATAAAATACACATACACATACAAATTCATCCATATACGCTACTGCAAAAAGCATACGAAAACACAACAACAGAAAAATAGTCTTTTCATACATTATCTACCTTAGACAGCACACAGTACACAACATGAACCCTAGTTCTTGTCCATACACATGCTTTTGTCCAGTAGAAACAATGCCAAATGACTGTTACTGCGTCTGCTACTACGTCTGCGATTACGACAGGGAAGTAAGCCCGAGGTCCGCAATCAGATCTCGTAGCTGAAGCGGCATGTCTTCATAATACAACATGTTCATAGGATTGAACAGTAGCTGGAACATGTACTCCGCCTTCCAATCTTCAATAGCGGGCTGAAAGAAAATAAAAAAATGTAGACCAGTGATTAAGAAAAAGGTTGTCATAAAGAACAAAAAGTGAAAAAGTAAAATAATAAAAAAAGTAACAAGAAAAATAAGAAAACAGAGAAGGTGTTACGTCGGATTTGATAATTTTCTCAACCAGACGTTGGTCGTCATACAACTACGTCAACCTCAGAACATAGATTCCACACTCGTTTGCTCCCAGCACTGGCACAACCGGGTAAGAGGGCTTCTCTGCCAATTTAACTGAGTCAGGGTGGTTCTTAGATTTATACATTTTTCACCATAAATCGCCTTTAGTAGCTGAGTCATCCTCCTCATCTGGCAAAAAAAGGAAACACAAAGTAAAAATAACACACATCACAGATCAAATTACTATTCAGACGAACAAAAAAAATACAAAGTTGTTCTCAACGTCTAGACAGTCCCTCTTTTAAATGCATGTGAGGTCATTTCCTTTTATCTCCTTTTTTACAACGATTATGGGGTGTGTGAGAAAATGCAGTTCTGTCACGCATATGTTGCAGTCCACTACATAAACAAGTGTGGTTCCATGTGTGCTAACATTGCATGTGCAGTTTATAAGAAAATGCAGTAGGAGAAACACAAAAAAGCTTTGCACTTGGTAAGAAAAAATGACATACCACTTCAGTACAATCTGCGTGGTAGTCAGTCCTGCGCCACTTTGTTGTGACATCAGGATGACCAGTGTACTTCCTAGTGTCATGGATATCAAATGTCTGGCGGTGCTGGTTCATTGTGTATAAGGAATAATGACCATCCTTGGAGCGTGGCATCCTAATCTGTTCACATCAGAAAAACAAAAATGAAATGAAAAGTTCTTTGGACATGTAGCACTAGGACCACTTTTCCAAAAATAACTATAAAAAAGAAATGCAACAAACCAGAAAATAAATGACGAAAAACAATGGACTTACAAGTTGTGTCCAATAGGTTTACGTCGTCGCTCACAAAAACCTTAAACTGCTTAACTACATCTTCTAAAACAAACGGGCTATGCACAACTGGCAACACATGGTTTCCTTCATCATCTCTCTTCACAAAGGTTTCCATTTGAATAACATACTGCACTGAAAAAAGAACAAAAAAGGACATGAAAAAAGAATAAACCATGCATGCAGGCATGGACATGAAAAAAACCAGTACAACAAAAAAATGATGTATCCCAACAATTCGTATACTCCTACGCGAATGCGTCTAGCTGTTTTGGACTCTATCCCAACAAGCCACGTTCCAAATAACGTATTGACAGAATTTGGAGGAGTAATGTTAAAGGAAATATGCATCGTCTTCCACAAAACTTTGGCCAACAGGCAATCAAAGAAAAGGTGTTTGATGGTTTCATCCCGATCACAAAAACTACACCTAGTAGATCCTATCCAGTTGCACTTTACCAAGTTATCCTTTGTTAATATGACTTGTTTATGTACAAACCACATAAACACTTTAATTTTCAAAGGAACTTTTACTTTACAAACATATTGGGAACTAGGAATGGGCTAGAGTTGATGACATCGATATACATCGATTTAACAGTGAACTCTCCAGACCTAGTGAGCTTCCAACACAACTGATCGGGCTGATGAGACAGCTGAACCTCCATCAGTCTACTCACCAGATGAAGCCACGCTTCCCATCGGTTGCCAACTAGCATCCTCCTAAATTGAATATTAAGGGGGATGGCCTGCATAATCGTTGCCACAAGAGCATCACGTCATTGAACAATACTATACATGGACGGATAGTGAAGCACCAGTGGCGTTTCACCAAGCCAAGTATCCTCCCAAAAGCGCATGGTCTGCCATTACCGACTATAAAATTTGTCCTATTAAAGAAGGCTGCTTTGACTCTCATAAGCCCCTTCCAAAAAGGTGAGTCAATCGGTCTCACTGTCACCTGGGACAAAGTTTTGGACTGCAGATACTTACTATGGAGAATCTGCGCCCACGTGGCTTCAGTCTCAGCTGATAGCTTATACAACCACTTACTGAGAAGACATATGTTCTTAACTTCGATATTCTCAATGCCAAGGCCCCCCTGGTCCTTTGGTCGACAGATGATATCCCATTTGGCGAGTCTGTACTTTATCTTTAGTTCATCACTCTGCCAGAAGAATCAGGATCGATAGAAGTCCAGCCTTTTCCTAACACCAACTGGGACTTCGAAGACGGACAGGAGACACATAGGCATACTCATGAGCACTGAATTAATAGAATCAATCGGCCACTGTATGACATGAGTTTGCCCTTCCAGCAACTCAGTTTCTTCTCAAACCGATCCTCGATAGACTTCCATTCTCTGTTTGTCAGCTTGCGATGGTGAATGGGTATACCTAAGTACGTTAAAGGTAATGTCCCCAATTCGCATCCAAACAATTGCCTATAAGCCTCTTGTTCCTCATTGGCTCTACCAAAACAAAACAACTCGCTTTTATGAAAGTTAATCTTCAATCCGGTCAATTGTTCAAATGAGCATAACACCAGCTTCATATTTCTCGCTTTTGCCAAGTCGTGCTCCATAAAGATGATCGTATCATCAGCGTACTGCAGGATGGATACACCTCCATCAACTAGACGGGGCACCAAGCCACCCACCTGACTAGCCTCCTTTGCCCTACCTATCAAAATTGCCAACATATCAACCACAATGTTGAACAAAATAGGATACATTGGATCACCTTGTCTCAGGCCCTTGTGTGTCTGGAAATAATGACCTATGTCATCATTCACTTTAATTCCAACACTCCTTTTTTGCGTGAAAGATTGTACCTGGCGTCGCCAAGCTTCATCAAAACCCTTCATGCGTAAGGCCTGTTGAAGGAAAGGCCATTTGACTTTATCGTACGCTTTCTCGAAATCCACCTTGAAAACAACTCCATCTAGTTTTTTCGTGTGAATCTCGTGGAGCGTTTCATGAAGGACCACAACCCCTTCTAGGATGTTCCTGTCCGGCATGAACGCAGTTTGGGAATGCTGCACCACAGAATGCGCAACTGCGTGAGCCTATTAGTCCCGACCTTGGTAAAAAATTTGAAACTAACATTAAGAAGACAGATGGGCCTGAATTGCTCGATTCTCACAGCCTCTGTTTTCTTAGGAAGCAGGGTTATCATTCCAAAATTAAGTTGAAAAAGCTAAAGTTGTCCAGAGAATAAATCATGGAACAACGGCAATAAATCCCCCTTAATAATATGCCAACACTTCTCGTAGAACTCTGCCGGAAAACCATCCGGGCCGAGATCCTTGTTATTTTTCATCTGCGATATGGCCTCAAACACCTCTTTCTCAGAAAAAGGAGCAGCCAAGATATCATTCTCAACAGCAGTAAGTTGAGGAATATCCTCAATCCTTCACTCATCCAGAGAAACACAGTTATCCTCTGGAGGCCCAAACAACTGCTTGTAATACTCGATAATGTATAATTTTAGGTTCTCCTATCCTAAAATCGTTCCTTCATGTTGTTCAAGCTGAAAGATCATCTTCTTTCTGTGTTTGCCATTGGCAATCATGTGAAAGTATTGAGTGTTCGCGTCCCCCTGGACAACTCGTCGGACCTTGGCCCGCAACGCCCACTTTAATTCCTCTTCACGAAGAAGCTCTTTCAATCTCTTCTCCGCTTCAAGCTTGGCATGAAGCTCCAAGGCCAGTAGAATCATGGTTTCTTCTTTTATATCTAGGGACTGAATAAGGGTAAGGAGGCTTTCCTTTTCGACCTTATAAATCCCACTAAGATTCTTAGCCCACCCACGTAGGAAACTTCTCAAGTGCCTGATCTTACTTTGCTAACGCTCAAGCGCAGACCTACCTCCTGCATCCTTAGCCCATTCCCTGGCTATGAGATCAAAGAAGCCGTCTCATTCAAACCAAGCCAGCTTGAATGAAAACGAGTTTTTGTTTCCCAAGTGGGTAGCCTCACCAGATTCTACAAATAAAGGCGTGTCGTCAGAAATACCATGGGACAGTGCCTGAACTATTATGAAGGGAAACTTCTATTCCCATTCGACGCTAGCGAGAACTCGATCCAACTTTTCAAACATCGGATTTGGCAACGCGTTAGCCAGGTAAACTTTCTTCCCGAAAGCTCTATCTCTCTCAGATCCAAGCTTTCAATGATAGTATTAAACATAAACGACCATCTCCCGTCATAGTTATCATTGTTCTTCTCCTCACGCCTTCTAATAATGTTGAAATCACCCCCCACCAGGATTGGAAGCTGCTCATAGCCGCAAATCCTAACCAAATCAGCCAAGAACTCAGGTTTGAGTTCCGGCTGAGCGGCACCATATACCGCCACCAGAGCCCAATTAAACCCATTGGCCTTCAACCGCACCCAAAACTTAATTGCAAAGTCTCCCATGACTACACTTCGGACTTCTAGCGAATCGCATCTAACTCCGAGTAAGATCCCACCCGATCTTCCTCTCGGTGGCAGACAATCCCAGTCAAAATCAATACCTCCCGATAAAGTATTGAGAAACTATGGCGAAAAATTATCTCTACTAGTTCCCAATAATGCGATAAAATCCAGCCTATGTTCGATAGACGCCTCTACAAGAAACCTTCTTTTAGCCAAGTCTTTAAGACCTCTGCTATTCCAAAAGATTCCTTTCATAGTTCATCATGAAATTTTTTAGCCATACGGATCCTAGCACTCCTACGCACTGCGGAAGCTGGGTAGATCTTCCGCTTCCACTTGCATTTAGGTTTGTTCTAAGTCTCCAGCCGGTCCTCACAACCAGGCTCAGAGGATCTAACCACAACATTCTCAGATGTATCATCCTCAAACTCAGGGAGGGGTGGTACAAGACCCGCGCAAAAATTATCGAGCACCCTGACCCCCAAAGCATCAAAATTGAAATCATTCATGGGTTTAACCGTTGCTAAGTTACGAATCAACTCTAAAGCCCGCTCCGCCTCTAAATCCATAATATCATTGGCTGAATTTGAAATTTCACTATCATTACTACCTAGTGAAACTCCTAATTGGATTGCATTATTAATAATCTCATCATTAGAAAAATGCAAAATTGAATTAGAGGTATTAACCGACATACCAGTAATGACCTCAATGTCACGAAGCTTGGCCGCCCTCATGGCGGACCGCAGCTGTATGTCGTCCACCTCCGAAATATCCTGGAGACGGCAGCTCACCCGTCGCCCCTCAAAGATCGGATCCAGAATCCCTCCAAACGCATTACCTCCTCCCGAGTGACCCTGCTCGGGGTGGGGTCTCCTGCCTCACCCCAAACGCGCAGTCGGTCAGCCTCCGTCGGTGAAACAGCGGGATCGCCCGAAAGCAGGGCGCTCAACGGCGCCGCCGATGTCGGTCGCGCCCCATGGCAAAGAGTCGGAGACGTACCAGGGGAGGGGGAGTGCGTGGGCCACCTGCCCATACTCCCCACCCACCCTGACCCTCTGGCAAGAGGAGCTCATCGGCGCCACAGGAGGTGTGGCCACCCTAGGCGCCCCAGGGGAGGAGGGTGCCGAGGCCACCTGCCCCGAGCCCCCTCTAGAAGGCGGAACTGCCACCTGCAGCTCCGACACCGTGAGAGGAGAAGAGGGTGCCGATGCCACTTTCCCCGGACCCCCTCCCGAAGGTAAGACCTCCAACACCGAAACCTCGACCACCGCGAGAGGAGAAGAGGGCACCGAGGCCACCTGCCCCGAGCCCCCTCCAGAAGGCGGAACCGCCACCTGCAGCACCGGCTCCGCGAGAGGAGAAGAGGGTGATGTGGCCACCTGCCCCAGACCCCCTCCCGAAGGTAAGACCTCCACCGCCGCAACCTCATCCTGAGGAGAGTGAACGTGATGTGAATGAGAGGGAGTGGCCACCAGCCTAGACTCCTCCTCCTCTCCCCTGACCGAGGTCGGCGAGGCCACACGAACGGGATTCACAGCATAATCCATGATATACGAATCCATTAAAGCTCCTTTGCCAAATGTATTATAGATATATTCAGTGTTAGTATCAACATCACCAAAAGGACTATTCACCATAAAGAATGTGTTCCTGCAGTAAACATACACAAATGGGATCAATAAAATTAAAATTAAAAACAAAACACACAAAAAGGATTAAGGGCACACACATAAAACTTACTCGTGGTATTTGGTTACAAAATCTTTGCTGAGAACAAGATCCTTTATTTTCCCCACCTCACCAATATATTTGAACCTTGGAGGCTTCAATTTCTCTATAGAGCACCTCAACTTAAAAGCCCTCTCACCTGCCCTCTTGTTCGAAAATACTTCAACCTCATCCACATGAGGACACTTAATTGCTACACTCCTAGTCCTAGTGACACGTGGACACGGTGTAACAAAATCATCATCATTAACATCAAATACATCACGTGGAGAGCTAGGTCGAGAAACACTTCCACCATCAGGTCCAGACGCCACAACTGTGTTCAAACCATCTCCAGCCAAAGAACCAGACTTATCTGGAGAGATTTCATTGGCACAATCCTCCATAACCACCTCAGAACCCTGGGACTCGAACAGTGACGTACAACCTTCATGAAGCCCCCCATCAAAACCTAAAAACGTGTAGAAAAAACATGGAAACACTCAGCACAAAATACAAAACCAAAAAACATGTAATACATCTCATTAATATAAAAAATGCAATTCACTAAATAATAAAATGCAGCCCAACTGTCTACATCAATGCAGTCCACTTGTCTCACTACAAAAAAATACACTTCCGTGATGATATGTGTTTGTCACAGTAGGTCACATTTTCTGTCATGCATGTACATCCATGACAATTTTATGACAGAATCAAGATAGTCATACATGTGCTATCGTAGAAGTGTTCCATGACATTACCAAAATTATCATCACGGAAGTGTCCACTTCCATGACGACAAATCCCGCGTCACAGAAGTGATTTCGTCAAGGGTGACCGACACATGGCATCCACCGTAACGGAACGTCGTTAAGCTATCGGGTCGGGTTTTGGATCCGTTAACCCATTAACAGCACCGACCAATGGGGATTTTCCACGTGTAAAATCATCATTGGCTGGAGGAAACACGTGTCGGCTCATCGTTGGGACGGATGTCATCCACTCATTGGACATAAGGCGCCTATGATACGTTGACACGTGGCACAGCCCAACAGATGCCCATTCCTGTGAAAAGGCCGGCCCGTTTGACTTGGTCAAAAGGTGGCGGGCCGGCCCATGTAAAGCCTGTTAATAGCCTGTTCGCATATAGCCCATTTATAGCCCGCTAACCCAAGGCCCGTTACGCCCTATCCGAATTAGGCCCAGTAGCGCCATCTGGGCCACCCAATATGATTTCAACCCGTTTTCACTTCTGTCCCATGTATGGCCCATGATGTCTTTCGGCCCATATGACGCCCTATGTAACTCTTGGGCTATTAACAGCCCGTGGTGAAACTGGCCCATAATGAATAGTGTATCACTTTACACCCATTAACGGCCCGTGGTGAAGCCGGCCCGTAATGAACAGTGTATCACTTTATACCCATTAACGGCCCGTTATTCCGTTGGGCCGTTTCCAGCCCATGTTATCTTTCAGCCTTCTCAGAGCCCATTTATTCTTGGGCTCATTTCCAGCATTCGTTTACTTACGACCCGTTACTGTCATTTTCTGCTTGTGGGCCAAGTGCAGCCCGTGGTTACAGTCAGCCCGTTTGTGGTCCGTTAATACGTTGGGTCGTTTTCATAGCGTCATCAAATACGGCCTATTAACGATTGTCCGTTATGGTCGGCCCATGAACGGATGATTCCAACTCTAGCCCGTTTATGACCATAATGCGGCTTGTTATTGGCCCATGTTTGGCCAATCGATCATACTGCCCATATAAGGCCCATTGATGATACAACCCGTAGAAGGCCCATTGTTTCTACGGCCCGTAGAAGGCCCAATGTTTCTACAGCCCGTAGAAGGCCCACTGTTTCTACGGCCCGTAGAAGGCCCACTGTGTCTACGGCCCGTAGGAGGCCCAGTGTCACTACAGTAAATATTAGCCCATGGTTATTGTGGCCTGGTTTTAAAAAATAGGTTATTGCTGCCACTAGCAAACCGCGGAAAAAGAACTGCAATGACTACAAGCAAACAAATAAACAAGACAACAAGGAAATAAATAAGAAAGCAACTTATGCTAGGCTATCACGGCTATCACACATATTACATCCACTGGGCATCAAAGTTCGCCACCAGTGCAAATAAATGCGCCGACAAAAGAATATACAAAATTGAGAGCACTTCAGAAGGCACTAGGCCTGGCCAGGTCGCCCCCCCCCCCGCCCGCCCAAAGAGCTGAAGAAGCTGAGTAGATCTCAGTTGTGTCAATGATAGATGCATCAACACTAGATTTAAGGCATGATGGTGCGCACGGCAGTCCTCTGACATCTTCATTGCATCTTTGACTTCAAGTCGGAGCTGAGCTAAAGCAAGCCTTTCCGCTTTAAGTTGAGACTGAAGAAGTCGAACTGATTGAGGCAACGACTGCATAGAGGTTGTCTCATACCTCCTGGTGAGTAGCTTCAACTCACTGTCTTCATCAAGACAGGACCTTGGGGTCATCTCGCTGTCCTCAAGATGGTTTGGCTCACTATCTTCCCTAAACTTCTGCCTGGCGTAAGAGATACGAGTCTGAAAGATAAACAAGGAGACACGTAATAGGTTTCACAATTATATAAGCAAATAAATGGATCTGTTCTGCATAAGGAACATGTTTTTACAACTACAATTTGAAACTAGTAGTTGTTGCAAACATCCAATCAGATGTAAACAGCAAAGCAAACAATAGTGGAGGAAATGATGCCTATCCAAATCTATACTAGAACAAATTTGAAGGGTTGAGAAGGATGAACTTACATTACATGTTAACACGGGCTGGACAAAGCCCTTCTCCATTTTGATGGAAGGATAATTCAATAAATTCCCCAAAGAAAATTCTTTATAAGCGTTGCCATTATTCTACATTTTGCAAAGAGTAAATATAGATCAAATAATATTGGAAGAAACAGAGGATAATGAAGCTCAGGTGTAGACTGATGATACATAATCGAATAGCAATTAATTAAGTACAGTGTTACAAGGCAAAAGGGAGAGAGGTACTGACAAGAGCAATGCAGAGCCCATTATTGTTTTGAGATCGTATGATCCTTTGAGCAAGGAGATTCATCTGAAATTATTTTTCATACAAGAGAGAAGGTAAGGCACAAGCAGAAATTTAGGAGTTCAAATTTTGAATTGATATCATAGACAGTACCTGACGCTGGGCTCCTAGCAGTTCTAATAGGGGTTTGGCCACTAGAGTAGGGGTAAAGTGTGGTACAGTTGGGCCCGTGCTTTCTGTGGCTGCTGATCTATCGGATTTAATAGGTATCACTACCTTTTCCAAATACCTAGTTTGTACTCCTTGAGGATCTGCACTCACCCTCTTCATTTTGGACATCTATTATGAAAGAACAACATTTGACTGGAAAAACATAGTGTGACGACACATGGAATAGGTACAGAAAATGGATAGTTATGGCATATACTCATATATGATGCTTAAACTAAGCAGATGGTGTAACAAAGTAGAAGTAATGCAAGAGGTCAGATGCAAAATATGTGCGACCAATACAACTTTGCAAAGTTAGAGAAAGCACCTTGATGGGTGAATAAGATAGGCCATCCTCCACCATGCCAAGTTTGTTAGCCAGTGGATCGCTCCACAATATTCCTCTCATGCGCCCATTCTCATATTCATTTTGATAATGTTCAATATCTGACATGCATGAAAACATAAAAACAAGTGAGATTTTCTATGTAATGCAGAAGTGATTCTAATCCAATACTGCCTCCCTGTAAACCCGTTTGTGCTATCTCTGCAATTCTTTTAAAACATGCCATGCATGTTGTAATTTGTTGTGTGCATTAATATAATGTGGCCTACTACTCAAAATATGAGAGCTCCAGAAGTGATGACACTTCGCAGATGATAGCTTCAACATATAGTAAAGAAGAACAAGTTGACTTGACTTGACAGATACAAAATATACTAAGGGAGAACAACTCGACCTGACCAGTCGACTGCAAGAGAAGAGTATCATCTTAAAGAAGAGCAGAAGAGCAAGCAGATTGAAGATATTACAAGTCTTTCAATACAATGTCGGTTGGCCACCCATGATGAACCAGAGCGCACAGAGAAATACAATTCTTACTGGCCTCTCCATATGTGGCTCACATGCATTTCGAAACTAAAGTAGGAACATTTAGCTAACCAATTAAACATCTCTCGGTTTTACTAATATCAGCAATAATATCAGATATGAATTTGTATAACTAAGCTTGTTTAGCTCGATGGGTGGAGCGGTGCTATTACGACACGAACCACGTAGGCTGATTGTGGTCATCATAAAATGGGGAAAACATAAGCATGATGAGTACAGCGTTGACCGTGGCAGTGGGATGGCAGATCTGAAGCTGCAAACCGCGCAAAGGGTAGTTAGCAACCGATGTTTGCTTTGAAATAACAACTAAGATTTGGTATGGACAAGAAAGTACGATCAACAAGTGACAAAGAAATGCAATTATGTTGTCTCTCTATATGTCGCGACATGCATTTGGAAACTCAAATGGGACCTTTAGCTAACCAATTAAATGTGTCAGTTAACTAATATCAGTATCATATCACAATCATATTTGAACAACAAAGCTTTCGAATTCTGAGTGTTGTGTTGTTTAGCTTGAAGGGTGGAGTAATGCTAGTACGACAGAAAGCACCTACGCAGATCATAGTAGAGTAGATAAAAGGGGGAAACCCTAAGCATCAAGAGAAAAATCAGGAAAGTGAAACTAGCTGGACCAGTGGGTGGCGCACATGATTTTCGAAATGAATCTAGGAACATTAGGTGACCAATTAAACGTTCTTTGTTTTAGTGATATGAGCATCATATCAGATTCGTATTTCAACACATAAGCTTTGGGTTGAGGTCTTGAGGAGCAGTGCTAGCACAACACGAAGCACCTACGATGATGGTAGTGAATATAAAGGGGGGAAACCATAAGCTTTACGAGTATAGTGCCCGTGCCATGGTGGATCTGAAGGTGCAAACCGGACAAAGCTACTTCGCAACCAATGTTTGCTTTCAACTAGCCACTACGATTTGGTACGGACAAGAAAAGTACAGCAATCAAATTTTGATCTATTTTCCTGGTGAGATCAATAACTTAAGTACATATGGAAGAGTACCACCTCTCTTGCGATGCTGTGTAGGCCTATGCTGATACGTTGAGGGTGTTGCGGGTGTGATGGCTGTCGGCGGCGGGGAAGAAGACTTTAGACGGTAGACGGCCGGGTCGGGGGATATATCATGTTGCCGTGGACGAGGCGGTCGTAGGAGCGGCAACGGCAAGGTGGACGACGGCGCCGATGAAGTGAGAGGAGGCGATGAAAGGATCCTGGTCCAGTGACGTGGATGAGAGACGTCCATCTCTTGCGGTGGACGACGGGGTAGGGGTAGCGGCTCCGGCAAGGTGGAGGATGGGGTGGCGGGCGGAGGAGGTTGGCCGCAGTGCGGAGGTTGTCATGCCGCCGACGGTGTATGAATGGGGAAATGGAGGGGAGGGGGGATCTCAAACTTTGGGACGCGCTTCTCTGAAATGGGGGAAACTTACGAACTTATCCCCTGTTTAAAATTTCGGACATCGCGTCTGTTGGGGATAGGACGATAATCTCGCATCTCCCAAATATTTGCTGGTAACTATTTCGGGCGAGGAGAGGGTGTCTTTCCGCCCACGGTTGGCGCCCACGGTGTATGAACGGGGCTGACAGGTAGGGCGGTTGTGTCACATCTGATCGAAGTTAGACATCTGCCCCTATTTAAAATATTAGCCTACATCGATTTCAGACGAGGAGAGTTTGTTTTGCCGCCCACCGTGTATGAATGGGGAAATGGAGGAAGAGACACATGTCTTTCAGACGAGCTTGAATCAAATATGTTTTGCCGCCCACGTTTGGCGCTCACCGTGTCTGAATGGGCTCAGAGGCCATCATGTCATGTCTGATTGAAGTTACTAGTCTACCCCTATCGACAGCAGTGTAAATCCGGTCGATAAGGATGTCAACTGTCAGGGGTAGACAGTAATTTCCATCTCGCAAACACTTGCTTCGGGCAGCCCACAAATTATAGTGGGTGTTTAGCCGCTTCGTTCAAAACATGGGAGAATTAGCATTCACGTTTGCCCTGGGACCTCGCAAACTAAATTCAAATCCAATCTATATTCGATTACGAATATCCACAGATAATTATACGTTTTGTTATTTATTTCTTCAAAAACACAACAAAGATTTATTCCACCTTTATATATGATTATGATTTAGAAATGTCGTGATCTTCGAATTCAGTAGGTTGGATACACTCTGAGTCAAACAGTTATTTCATCCACTACAATATGCTCACACAAAAAACAGTTCACCTTATGTCAATCATACAAGTACTGAGGATTACCTCGCCTAAAAAATTCGGATCATTACAACACATGGACAACATAGGGTGTCTTGCAACATAATCCATTCAGAGACATGACACAACATGCAAGTACAATAATCTAATGACAATTTCAACTGGTATCTAAAGAAGAACCGGGATTACCTTGGGCTTCAGATAGCAAAAATAGCAGGACCTCCTCCGTCTTCAAATGCAACATTCTTACTTCCTCCAATTCTTGGGTTGCTTGCATAATGTGTGCCGCTAATTCCGTAATTTCCAGCCTCAAGATAAAGATTACCTCATTCATGGCAGCCACACCATCTCTTTCTGCCTCTAGTAGAGCCTCAAGGACTATAATATCTGTGCTCAGACTGCTCTCCGGCGGTGTTGCCTCTGAACTGCTACATCTGGTAACATGGATGGCGCACTGCTTCCACAAATAGATTCTGGGGTTGTACATTGTGTCCTAGTGTGAACGGCATCCTGAAAGGTTTCCGCTGGACAACAGTAAGAGATAGTTATCGTATGATCCAGGCAGTAAGCCTACATGGTAAACGACAGAAGAATTATTGCCGACCATGGCAAACTATATTGAAATGGTTCGAAGCAGCATCAGCCGAAAAGAAATTAAAATGGTAAGATGAAACTAGGGATATAAGTGGCAAATAAACGACATCCGCCAGTCCCATCTAGTTAGTTTTTGCTACCTTCCTAGTTCATTTTCCTCAAAAAACAAAAACTCTTTTGAACTATCATACCACTAGTGGACTTTAATCAGGATTAAAATGGGACCCAGTTGACATCCCTGGTTGAAAGGGAGTGTACAACCGCTATATTTAAGTTGCCAAGGCATCTAAGCAGTTGAAATAATCTGAGAAAGCACTTAACAGTGTGGCCTCATATAAACTACGAAGACAGTCTTGTGATGAAGTTGAGAGGAAAAGTTAAGGACTCAAATGAAATAGGCATGCATTTCTTTACGATAGTACATCAGGCACTGTTGACATATTGGCCAACTCAGGTATAGCGTAACAACAAATAAGCATTCGAATCAAGCAATACAGTAAAGCAGAAAATTGATCTATTTTTCATTCGGTAGGATTACACGTTGAGGGCACAAGCCAAGAAAGCAACCCACTCGCATTACATTTCACATGTACTAAAACACACTGGCTTACCATACGTTGCTGTGAAGCATAGCTGTTGTTGCAATGTTCTTTGAAGATATCGTCAGCATCCCGTGGTTGCAAATCTAGTTGTTGTAGTTTATTTTGCACCATCTATTTAGGTAAAATAATTTTAGTCGCATGCACTGGTCCGAATTGATCATCAATGGTTCATCTAAACTAATGAAAGAAGGGTGTGTGCATACACGATAATATATCTACTTCCCTCTATTTTTATGCTTGTTCGAGGTGCCAGCCCCAAAAGAACAAATATTTTGCTTGATGGGGTTGGCAGCTCCATAATTAATAGAAGCATCAAATTAGTCATGCAACTTGGGAAGAGAAGAAAACACAAACAAGTAATGAACAGAGGCTCGGAGCAGTGATGTAATAGCTAGCATCAGAAAATATAGGGTAAAACGAACAAAAAAGCAGCGGAACCACATGCCAGTTTGCTGATGCGTAATTAAGCATAGAGAACAATAAGCAGTCTGATGGAACCAACAGGTGGCATCAGAACAAAACTAAAGTATATTAACTATATGTGCACTGATATGTAATTTAGCACATGTAACATGTTCATTGCCAGAAGTATGGCCCTACAGGTGCAAGCAGAATAATGCGTCTCATGAAAAACTGAATGATGCCCTGAAGAAATTCAAAGGTGCGGTGCTTATGGTAGGAAAGTGAACGTGGGCGCCGGCCGTTGGATAATAGTACCTGATTCTCGGTGGCATATGGGTATCATTGTCATACTTGATAGCTAAGAATCGTCGATGGTGCTCGTGTTGCGGTTGAGTTTGGGCCGGCTGTCGCCGTTGCTGAAGCGGCTCCGGTGCTACAGTTGCGGCGCCTGTCGACATACAAGAAAGCTCATCTGTGGTAAGTGAACAGTTGCACGATAAAGAGAAAAACCAAAGGAGTACAAATCGAAATAACCTGATGAGGCTATGACGTTGGTAAATCAGGGCCGGTGGAGTTGAATATGGCGTCCATGGAGCGGGTCTGGTGAAGCGGACGAAGGCTTCGGCGGGCGCATTGTACAGTGCTTTCGGTGAGGCGGATCTGTTGCGGCATACAAGGGCTTGTATGAAGGGCCAGCGAAGGGGCAGACGAGGGAGTCAGTGAAGGGCCTACACTATGGTGGACGAGGGTGCCGGTTAAGCAGATCCAGTGTGGTGGACCAAGATGGCGGTAAAGGAGATCTAGAGCGGTGGACAAGCCAGTCGCTGAAGCGGCTCCGATGAAGTGGTGAGTTGGCAGTTGGGGGTTCCAAGGTGCGGAAGGTAGATCCGGCGGGGTGTGAGGTCCACCGCTACGGCGGAGTACTAGATTTGGTGGCTTGCCGTGGTTGGGGGGTCGGGGAGGGGAAGGGGAGGGGCTCTGGGGAAGAATGTTGGGGGTAAAGAGGGGAAAACAACGGAGTTACCAAATCAGCCCTTTTCCGTTCATGTGGCAGGGGTAAAACAGGAATATCGCAAGCCTAAACTTTCAGGCGCGTGATATTTTGATGTGAGCGGGAAGTTTGAAAGCTTTTGGCACCTAAAATTATAAGTATTCTGCTCTCGTACGACCGACTATGATATCATGGCCGACAATTTGTTTGTTTTACACGCAAAAAAATGTGCAAGTTTTGAAAATCAATGTCTCCAACTCGAAACTTAGATTGTCCATTCAATTCAAATATGGATCATTGAGCTACTACAAGCAAATACCATCATACGGTCCAATTCAAATGAAATTCCAAATGTGTTTATCCTAAATATGATGACAAAAGCAAAAATGTGTATGTGTATGAATAAAGTGGATGATTATAAAGTTTGAACATGCCCATATGTGTATATCTCTAGGTTTGATATATGAATTTGAAATCACGAAATCCCGGCTTAAAAAATGTACCTCCGTTTAAATGAATTACAAAAGCTAATGATGGAGTCGAATTCCGAAATTCCAATCTGAGCTTTGTAATTCTGGTACATCAAGGTATATCACGCATGTTCAAAAGTATCATTATCTCATAGTACATAATGTGAAACAAATTAATCAACCATGAGTGCACAATATCTCAATTACGCTAAAGTCCCTCAAATATAGACACCTCACTCTTTATATTAAGTCAATCCCCCCACCACCACCACACACACACACATAGAGAAGTCATTCTCTCCTCCAAACACCAACACACGAGCACATTAACAACCCTCTCTCTTGTAAAGTCCGGACCCCAACATAGGTCTCTATCACTTTGTCTCTCGGGCATGCACACATATCTTCCCTCACTCTCTAGGTCTCCCGCTATCTCTCTTACCCAAGCACACGCACTATGTAGAGTGTATATTCCCCATACACAAAAAACGTCGCCCCCAAATGTCTATATCCCTAGTTATGTGGTTCTCGCGCACTCACCTCACACGCCACCCCCACTACAAACAAGCACACTTTGTCTCCGTGTGCACCACTCTCCTCTTTCTATCTCTCCCACATGCGGACCCGCCCCAGCTACTTCCCTGTATACATGTATGTCGTGACTCTTTGCATAGCTCCCTAATATATAATCGTTCTCGATTTCGCACATTGTTCTCTACACCATCTATTCTAGACCTCTCATGAAGTCCCTATCACACACACGATGACTCGCTTCCCTTGCGTCTCCGTTCATAGGCCAATTTCGGACAACATCAACATTGTCTCCCTATCTATACGCCATTTATGGACAGGAACGACCCCTCTCGCCCCTCTCTTCCTCTCTCTCCCTCCCTCCCTCTCTCTCTCTCTCTCTCTCTCTCCGTTGCTAGCTCTCTCTTTCTCTCGCTCTCACACCCCTCTCCCACACACACACACTCGATGTCTCTTCCAAATAGTCTGCTCCCCCCGCCCGCACCCGTGCTATCTCGCTACTACACATGTCACACCATTCCCCCTTCCCTTATACTAGGTTTACATCATCAGTGATCTCTCTACTCCACATACACCCTCTCCCTCTCACACACAAACGCATGCACAAACACACACAGACACGCACAAACACCCATTTATCTGGATCCTCATATCTCATCATGTCTGCATGTGTATCTCACACACTCACTCTCTAATTATGTATATGTGTCTCCACGTTACACAACGCAAAGCCCCATGTACATGTCTCTCAATATCCTCCACACACATAGACACAAAGAATCTGTTATCATTGCCTCAGTCTCTAACATATCACACACGCACACTGTCTCTCTCTCTCTCGCAAACACGCTCAACAAGGGTTTCCCCGTGAATAACTTACCGTTTATTCATCAACAGTCGTGGCAGTATGGCGAACACGAGACGCGAAAAATAATAAATCTACACGTGCTTAGACCACCTAGTATGACTACTAGGACTAGAGCAAGCCAAAAAGCGCGCTGCCGTCACCCCCTCCTTGTCGGCGACGGGAAAATCTTTGTTTTACACAGTCGAGAAGTCCTTGTGCTAAGGCCCCACATGCCGAGGTGTTGAATAGAATGTAGATACTAGTTTACGGAAGCAAGTATCGATAATACGCTTGTATCTCCATACTTATATTTTTTCTCTTATAAAAAATTGAGTTGGTGATGATGGTACGTGTGCCATCTTGCAATATAGACCATCTGATCTATATCTAATAGATGGAAATTAAACTAAAAGATACCCGCACCCCTCTCCACATTTGCAGACAAGGCCTTCCCTCATTCATCCTTATCTCCAACAAACCTCATTGTTGAGCAATTAAGAAAGGAAGCCTCTGGAACAAACTGGCCTGGTGGCCGCTGCCGGCGTCGTCAATCCCCATGCCTCCGCTCAGTCCGACCACCAACCTCCACCACACCCCACTCCTCTTCACCTTATGTCATATTTCTCGAGATATCATTAGTTTTTACACATGGGATTACTCCCGCAAGGGTCAATCACAACAAGTGTTTTATAAAAAAATGCATCTTGATGTTCCGTGCAATGCACGGATCTTGCTAGTACTCCTACACAAGACTAAGTTGGTGATGCTGGTGTGTCTGCCATCCGTCGTTTCTGACCATTAGATCTACATCTAACAATTGTGAGGTAAGTTGTTGCCTTTTCTCACCAACATCCCACTTATCTACCAATTTGCAGAAAAACCCTTAATTAGTATCTTAAAACCAACCACATCCCTCCCTGACCTCACCAAAACAGCCCAAGGAATATATTCTAATTGAAACATAATATATCTCTAGTGACATATGTATATCAAAATTAGAGTGTTTTGTACCAAGTTTGTGAATAAGTATTATTCTAATTATGATTCGTTGCAACGGACATGAACATTGCTAGTATTTCTAACCATGCATTTTTCCTAGTATTCCATAGTTTCGAGTTTCCCACCAAGATATTAGTCACTCATGGTTGATATTTACTTTCAATCATGCACACATATGCACTACGTAACTAGCCTTTCTTATTGGCTTACAAAGCTTAACTTTCACTCCTACTTACAATATGTAGAGTACTTAACAAAAAACTACCACCTTCAACTAGCCCTAGGAAGAATCTATTATACAAAAAATAGCAAAAACATACCCAAAATTTCTTAATCCACGCCAAAACTACCTAGTACTCCTACATATTAGGTTCGTTTAAACCCATCTATGACAGGGTTGGCCCACACGTCCGTGCTAACGAGGCAGCTTAAACAAACACATTTTGTTTGACCGTTGACACGAGGGACCCACATCTGACCTTATATCTTGTTATTCCCCCAAAAATCATTATTTTTCCTAAACATTACTTCAAACAGTACTGATGCATGTTCGTCGGTGGCGCCGGTGATGAGCGAGTTGGCCGCCGCTCCGCCGGACGGGCCAGACGCCGCGCCGGCCTCCGCATGGGTTGGCAGGTTGGCCCGAGCGTGACTCACGAGCGAGCAAGCCGCCGCGCTGGCCTTCGCTCGAGCCAGATGGCTGGCCCTAGTGCGGCGCATGCGAGCAAGCCGCCGCGCTGCCGTGCAAATCTAGCTAGCAAACCTTGCAGACAAGCAGCTGGACGAAGCTATCTTGGCTAGCTAGCGGCCGCGAGCGCCGGACGGAGCTGGCATCCGGGCTGCCGCAACATGGGCTCCGCACCGCCGGCGGTTTTGACCTCGCCTTCTACCGGCGGCGGTAGCTACGTCCCATGGCCGAGGATGACTAGGTGGACGGGCCGGAGGTAGGAGGTCACTCGAGGATTTTTGTTGGTAAGAGCATGTACAATGGTTGATAAGGTAGTCTTATCTTAAGTCTGCCACGTATGCAAGTGGTAGTAGTTTCTTGGCATTTTAGTGGTTTCTTGCATTATTAGAGCAAGCACAATAGAGCTGAGTCAGCGGGCTATAAGTAATAAACAAGTATATTTCTGCTTAGTTGGAGGAAAGATAAGAGGAGAGACAAGGTAAGCGGGCTCTTCGTGAATAGCCAGCTCTAGCACGTGCTCCTAGGCACTTTGTGAGAATGAGAAGTGGGCCACATAATAAAAAAGTAGTATACTCTTTTGATCTATTATTGTACATGTTGGCTATAAGATGGGTTGTAGATGACATGGCACTGGCTTATAGCCAGCAGCAGATGATAGGGGTTTCTTGTAAGGAACAATGTACGTACTACTAGCGACAAAAGGCGATTCTAGATTGCGTTGTACTCCAACGAGTACTACTAGTGGTCGCGGGAGTGTATACCTCGTTTTGTGGGTTCGATCCCGGCCGAACGCACGGCGGCCTTTTTTTAAATAGTACTACTGCACTTTGCTGCGAGCCAATATTTTACACGGGTAGTTTGAGTTTTGAAGTCAAACGGACGTGCGGCCCCACAATCTGGGTGCACTGGACATCCTAGCCACGTGAACATGTTTTCCTTCCCAGCATCCCGTGGCTCGCGTGCTCGCCCTAGCTGCACCTCGCTTGCAGCTTCCTCATTAGCTACTAGCATATTTAAACTAGCGCCTCGCAATTAAGCCCGAGGAGCTGAAAAAGCCTGGCGGGGCATTGGGAACTATGCAATATGGCTCTGTACGTAAAGTGCTCTACTACCTCCGTCTAGGTGTTTAAGTCACCTTACGAAAACCAAAATAATCCCAAAACACTTAGACACTGTACATTAACTCCCTTCTTGTTTTTTGTTTTGTGGCATATCAACCAATAAGATATGTGGGTTGTGCATGCTTTCAATGACTTGAGACTACCAAACATAACATGCAGTGGTCAGTTCATTGCATGCAATGCTATTAATTAGCAAAAAGACATTAAGTTTTCTCGTTTTCCTCTCCGCCTTGGTCGCGATGCACAACGTAAGATGACTTACACACCTAGACGGAGGAAGTACTACTACTCTATAGCTTGTGGCGTTGCACGCATGGACTTCACTCCATTATCGGCTGTACTATAAAAGAAATTCCTCTTGATGTGTTTTTTTGAAACGGAGGCAAAAGCTTTGCTTCATCTCATTCATAAAGAAGGAACTACTAACAAAGTTCGACCAGATCCATTACACCTCCACAAATGGAAGCGAAAATCCTAGTCTCTTTGTATCAAATAACTCAAATGTTCTGCCCCCGCAGTAACCGTCGCTGATAAACAGGCTGCTAGTGTGTGCGTGGGAGGAGCGGCTGAGTAGGCCAACTACGTGAGAGGAGCGGCTAAATAGAGCACCGAGAGTACCCACTAGGCCACTACGCAGGTGTACTTCCCCTACATTGATAGTACAACTATGGTTCTAGACAACTGTAGTACCCTCCACTTCCAATTGTAGCTCCTTGGCCCTGAGACTGGTGCACTATACTAGACTAGACTAGAAGTACAGTACATCGCACTACTAGTTGAGAAAAGTAGTACTAGTACTGCTACAGTACAAGTACGTACTCCTCCGTCACATAATGTAAGACATTTTTGACACTAGTTGGCATGTATAAAAATTGGCAAAAACATACCCAAAATTTCCTAATCCACGCCAAAAACTACTACCTAGTGCTATTATTTACAGTATAATGCAATCCCATAACGTTCCATAATCCCTCTCTTTCAAAAAATCTCTTCTGGAGAGAAGATTGCTATCTCCACGCGAGCTTCTCATAGGCCAGCGCCACCGCATGCAGTCATGTGAGAGAGAGGGAGACATCCATGCAGCATGCAGAGAGAGGAGAACGCGGGCGAACAACCAATGGGCTGCATGGGCATTTATAGCTGCTAGCTCCTCCCATTCATGCGCCAGGGGTATTTCCATCCAGAAAGCATGCAACGAGCCCCTGCCTTGGTATCCGGGTCTGCTCTTATGCGCAGAGTAAAAAGAATCGGAGGGAGTACTAGTAGTAAATAATAGCCTCACCCCTTCGCTGAGGAACGATCTACAGTTGGAAGGGATGAGGCCCTGCGGTTACTACGCTCTTATCTCCTCCTCGCCAGTTCCCCTCCCCCCGAAGAGAAGGCAGTTCGTCGCTGCTCCCATGGATTCGCCAGGCGGTTCTCCTCCTCGTTGGGGCTAGGAGACCTTGGACGACGATCCTGTGGGATAAATCGCGCGCCGCTCCGATGTCCTCACCGTCGCAAGACTCGGTGCTTCCTGCACCAACTTTTTCAAGACGTTGCTTAAACATTCCATGCTTGTTGGTCTTCCATGTGTCCTCGAGGAGAAGGTTCTTCTATGGGACAATCCTTCGAACAGTCCACCGCTCCCTGGCCATGGTTGCACGTTGACTCTGCTAGAGTTGCCGGCGTTGAGAGGTAGTCGGATTTTGTCCGATGAGCAGGTCAGTAATGGAGTTTGATCATGTAATACTTAGTTATTCCATTTCCATCCCGTAATTTCTCCGCTGTCCACCATCTTATATATAGGTATGGGTCGGTGCCAACGAAGACTGGCTTGCATACCTCCGGCCGAATACCACCATCATTTTGCACAACATCCATAGCAGTGCGGCCGTTCCTGTAGACCCCTTCTCCACCATTGGGATCGGCCTTCTGGACTGGATGGGCTTGAATACGTATGATGATGCCAACATGAGATTGAAGAAGATAGCAATTGCGGACCCGCCGACAAAGCGACGCGGCTACGATGATTACTATCTCATCGCGGTGTTCGACATAAGGATTGCCACCAATGCAAGAGGCAGTAATGGCAGAGGCTGGCGCATGTTGGCGGCGGCAGATTTGTACCCCTACACGTTCGAAGACGTCGTGCGCCATCTAGGCCGCATCTTCGCGGTGACAAGCCAGGGGACTTGTTTCATCTGGTTGCCATCCTACGGTACGGGAGATTACAAACGGAATGCACAAACCATCATTTGCATCCCTAACGGTACCCCATTATATTGCAGGGACCAGTCATCCCTCGATCAAAATAAAATCGCCAATCCTGGATGTGCATTTGCATCCGTGATTCAGTCTAACCTGGAACCTTGTAGCTGACTTTGGCATATTGGGATCAACTATCTTAGCAGTCGTTACCCATGGTACCACTGATGTGCAACATGGTCACACAATCTACCATGATCGGACCGTCACCATCTACCCAGGTATTCCATTTTTTAACCCTCTCGCCTTCTCTTTCATTGTTGTACTAGTAGTATACTTTGTAGTACTCATAGGAGTACTTTTTAACTTGGAGGACGCGTATAGCTAGCTAGGCCCTTGAAGACTTGAACCCACTAGCTGCCACCATTTTTGTTTTTCCATGTCTTACTATCTCATCCATGTAGCCAAGAGTGGCTATATATAATAAGCCGGTTATTTTACTTCCTCTATACCGGAGTAGTACTATTTGCTACATAGTATTACTGACCGCCATATTTCAGCACAACATTATTATGCATGGACCTTGACTATGTACGTCACCATGTGTCCAGATCTGGGATGCCGCGTGTACCAAACGAACGGCGCCGAGTTTGACCCCCGTGATGCTACGTGGGTGCCGAGGAACACTCTTGGAGAGTACTCGCTTTTCATTGGGGACAACTACCCCAATGTGAAGCGGACGCCACCTTCCGTGCACGGCACAGAAGGCCTGCCGTTCATGAAGCATGGTTGTGTCTTCAGTGAGCACCGCCGGATGAACGACATGCTGGGACACGCTATCCCTGATTTATGCCACTTCAGCTTGGATGAGTCTCCATCGTGTGGAACCGGACTAGAAAGCTGCGACAATGATTCTCGTTGCTCACCACTATGGATCGTGCCATCAATGAAGAACACCTGGGACTGGAACCTGGAGGAGGACGTGTAGCCCATCTATAACGTGTAAGTGGAGTACGGTAATTGTGAACGGTAGCGCTGTGAATATATGTAGACTAGTCGTGCACAAATTTATCACATGAATTGGAGATGAACTTGTGTGGCATACTGGCATTTGTCCTTTAGAATTTATTACTAGTAAACGTGTTATGTGTACGTGCAACTTGTGTAGTTGTTGCACGGGCTCCAACACGCTCTTTGAGAAAGAAAGATGGCATAGCTTTGGATATACGTGACGTGGCGGCATCATACAGTAGCATCATTCACTATAGTTGTAGTACACTCCTACTAGGACAACAACTCCTATAAAACCTTGCGCTTGGCTCTTTGCCTCTTCGGGAGGTTCAACAGTTCGTACTCGTGTGAACCTTGCACTTGGCTCTTCGCCTCTTCGGAAGGTCCAACAATGATGATACTACAGTACAATATGCTTCTGGCAATCTAACACCGATTGAACTGCTGCACGTCCACCGCGAGGGCGAGGGCGAGGGAGAGGGAGAGGGTGTTGTAGTCAAAACCCTCTCCTCGTCCTGCGAACCACCGCGCGCGTGGGCGAGGGAGAGGCATAGTAAGGAACTTCTCCTTGTTCGGCGAGTTGACGGGACACATCAAAGCAGTACTAGTACTAGTAGTAGTAGTCCATACTGCGTCCTTTCCAATTAATATGGCTTAATTTGAAACGAGAAAATACATTGTCGGTCAACGTATGTAACAATACGCTCTTTACGGTCACTATATATAGTTTTGCGGCGATTATACGATCACCAGCTCATCGTAGAGCACCGTATTCCACCCTACTGACCGGCCACATAGTCGACGTGGCACTTTGTTGACTAGTTAAATTATCACCTGGTTTTTGGGTCCCACCTGTCAGTTGACAGAGCAAAGATATCAGTTAAACAAAACTTTACGCAGGCGCGACACGAGTCCAACCCTTGCGTGTGAACCGCCCTGGCTGTGTATGTGAGTGCATGCACGTGTCCTCCCTCGGTCTTCCAACAAAGAGTGTACATCGGCTATAAAACAAAGAATGTAGTACATGATGTACATCTACACTTCCAATGCATTTAGCCTTTAATATAAATCGATATTGATTGACTAATGCACCAACTTGTGCTGTGGGTATAGGCTACATGTCTATCCTTAATTACAGCATGCAACGGCCTTCATTTAATCTTCTTATCTCAATGGTCGCATGCACACATAAGTCTTCTACTTTTGGGCGTTAATTATGCCCTGGTCAATGTGTAAATCACTAAATGTATAGTCTTTCACGGACATAGGGAGTAGGTTGAGCACTTGAGCGTGAGCGTGTGTGTTGCGTCGTGTGCTGTGTGCCGCATGGGTGCGTGAGTGCTGCGTGCGTCCATGTGTACGTGTGAGTGTTGCATGTTGCATGCATGCATGCATGGGGCTTACTCCCTCCCATTGACATGTTCATATTTCAAGCTTCCTCTGTTCCCTCCATATGGTGATACTCCCTCTGTTCCCAAATAGTACGAAGTAAAAGCCTCCCTCTGTTCCCAAATACGGAGTATTTTTCTTTCTATAGATTTCAACAAGTGACTAGGTACAGAGCAAAATGACTGAAGTGAGCGTAGAGGTGTAGGGATACTGTATAAAGGAAGTCCTCGGTATCCATTATTCCCCATCTCAGTCAAAGAGAACTATTCAACTAGTCTTCGCAGTGAAGTGACAATACACGCTGCAGCAGATGGGACATGTAATTAATAAGCCGAACCAGCGTGTTGGTGTTACTAAATCAGCCTTACCCAGTACTGCCATCTCTTCTTCTTCCTCCTCTCTTCCCCATCTTCGGCCGCACACCATTTACCCCCGCTCACTGCTCGCTCGCCCGCGCCATCTTCCTTGGTAGCTCGCGCATACCATATCCCCCTGCTCACTGCTCGGCCACACGAGGAGAAGCTTCTTCACTCGCCCGCCCGAATCCACTTCCCCGCTGGCTCGCAGGCACCGAAAACCCCAATGGCAGAACCGACTGACACGCAGAGCCGCGATTGGAATTCCCTCCCCGATGTTCTCTTGGAGCAGATCTGTAGTCGTATGGACCTACTAAGCACCGTCCTTCTGGCTGCATGCTCTGTGTATTTGTACCTTCTACTCGTCTGCAACCGGCCAGCTCTTTTCAAGACACCCTGCTTGCTGATGCCCGATCCTCGTAGGTGGCCCAGACACCGAGCTGACGATCCTACGGAGGTTGTTGTGGTGCCCCTCGACATGCTACCACTACCCGTCCACATGTCCTTCATGCACGGCCACTACTGGGCGGGCATGAAGGCCAACTGGATCGTCCTCATCCACCACACCGGTAGTCTGTGGCGTCCCGTGGATATCTACACCCAGCGAGAGATCACCCTTCCATCGTTGGATACTGCCGCCATCGAGCCTCGCGGCCCGCTGGACACTCCTTCCTACTATGCACGAGACACGTCAAGCTTTTGGCTCGACCTCTGTTTGCAGAAAGTTGTAATCTGTGAAGTGCCCACACCATCAGAAGACTACATGGATTACAAGCCCATTGCCTTGTTCAACATGGGATTAGTCTATCTGGAATCCGGTCGCCATACATGGTTATGGCTCATCATCAATCCTATTGAGGCAACATTTCTGTCTGATGCTATAGTGCATGATGGCATTGTTTACGCGGTCGACGCACAAATTGGCTGCCTATACTGGTGGAATCTATCGTCATGTAATTGTTCTATCTCATCTCATCTTTACCTTATGAATACGACTGCCTGTTCATTTGTTACAAATTTAGAATGCATAGCATGTCTATAACCACATCATTGCTATATGTTCCTCTCATTTCCTAAATTTTTATGACCACACATGTTATTGTTAGAGTTGATATGAGAACAATTGGCATCTAATGATTGTTAGAATACATATTATGAGCATAACATCATGATTGCTATATGTTACTCTCGTTTACAAGATTTTTATAACATCACATGTTATTGCTTAGAGTTGATATGAGAACAGTAGTAGTAAGTGCTATGGTAGAATATGAGTAGGCGTTGTCATAGCTGTTTTCCTCTCATTGTTACATGATGTTTGAACCATGACATATTGCTAGAATATGAAAGTCATTGGCTTATTTTTTAACTTGGGGTATGACTATGACCACGACATTGCAATTCTGTGTCTATGATATGTGTCATTGTTATAATAATCTTAATTCCATACATGCTCTGAACATGATTGTTTATTTTTGTCCTTTTGGTCTCCAATTTGAATTGTTGCAGCAGACGCAAATGCGTTGGCCTTCAAGATTCCAGGACATGGAATCATACGAGCCGATGGGTGGTGGTTTATCGCTCATTCAGCTGACGGCGATCATTTGATGCTCATTCGCATGTACCAAATTGACCAAACCATTACATCAAACCGCATGAAGTACACTGCATGGGACGTTCGTGACATTGATGGCTATGGCTGCTTCATGTTCGAGAAAGATCCCAGCTCCATTGGGCCAGGCGTATTCAACTGGAGGCGGGTTTATAGCCTCGGCAACCACTCCTTGTTCCTCGGTCTCAATTATCTGATCATCCAACCAATCATCAATCATATCACCGGCGATGATTATTGTGCTATGCAACTTCCATTCACGAGGGGGGGCTGTGTTTACACATCATACCATGGGTTTCATGAATCACCATATTCAGAGATTCGTCAACATAGCTTGTTGCCAGATAATCTTCCGTGTGTGAAAGGCATCAAGCTTCCATGCAATGGATGGCTTTTGCAAACCCGACATGTGGCGATGTGGTTCATGCCAACAGCAAATATGCACAACTTGATTCGTGCTTGTATCTAGACTGAGCCATGTATTCTGCTGCTATAGCACGACCCTCTTTTGTTGGATATTATGTACAGTTGTTAGTTTGAAGCACTCCTCTGGTTTGAAGGATAGATACCTTCCTTGATCAAGTGCATCCTAACTCACCTGCGTATGATGTACTGATAATGATGATGGAGATGCTGGCAGAAGCTATATATATATATATATATACATATATATATATATATATATATCAGTTAGGCTTCAAGTGCTTACTTGTTAGTTAAACCTATGTATAAATTGTGACACTAAATACGACTAGTAAGTACTCCAGTACAGTAGCAGTACTAGTATATGTCGGTCAAATTATTCATCATGTCCACACATTGAATTGACGTGACAACACGCTACGCGTGAGGTGACCCAAGAATCTCGGCAGCGTGTTCGGGTATTCTGGACTTCAGATTTGGAGTATTTGGAGTACCACTTATCTGTCGCAATCTTTCATCATTCACTTAAAACAGTCGATTGATCATACATTGAGTACCATATAACTGGAATTACCGATGCAAGTCAAAGAAGGATTGGCCGGTGCTACCGGCTGGCGTCAAGTTCGATCCCACGGATCAGGAGCTAATCGAGCACCTTGAGGCCAAAGTGAGTGCTGACAGCGTGAGATTTCGGTCCCTCATCGATTTGTTCATACCAACCATCGACAGCGAGCACGGCATATGCTACACCCAACCTGAGAAACTTCCAGGTAAGACACCGATCGGCCGTCTACTTGCACAAACATATTCCTTTGTTTATAACTCTATTTTTCTTTTTAGACGCAGACCTGGTGAAGCAATTACAATTTGACAGTTAATAAAAAGTGAAACAAGTGACTGCAACATGCCAAAGATGTT
This sequence comes from Triticum aestivum, assembly GCF_018294505.1. Taxonomy (NCBI): domain Eukaryota; kingdom Viridiplantae; phylum Streptophyta; class Magnoliopsida; order Poales; family Poaceae; genus Triticum; species Triticum aestivum. The sequence continues at coordinate 360,785,838 of NC_057812.1, read as the reverse complement.
ATGAAAATGCCAACTAGGTACACTAAAACCTGTATTCCACAATACTGCAGGGATCACACTGAGTGGCCTAAGGAAGCATTTCTTCTAGCGCAATTTCAGGGCATTCAAAAGGGGCACGTGGACGCGTCGCAAGATACAGTCGGAGTGCGGCATGCACGCGATGTGGCACAAGACCGGCAATACCTTACCGGTGATGGTCAACGGCCGGCAGATGGGCAGCAAAAAAGGTTCTGGTGCTGCACACCAACAAGAACTTCGACCAGCAGAGGACCAACTGGGTGATGCACCAGTACCACCTCGGGGACCTGGAGCAAGAGAAGGAGCGGGAGCTAGTCCTCTGCAAGATTTTCTACCAGACGAACACTAGGGCCAGGAGTAAAAAGATTATAAGTTAGTTTGGTATTGGTAGTTGTACTACCTTGTCGTCCGCAAGTTGGTATTGTTGTTAACGATCTTTTGGTATGAACTTGCATTTGCTTCCAACCATCATGCCGAGGGTCAACGTGGATATAAAGCTGAATCATTTGTTTCGAAACAAATTTTCAGGCACCTAATTTTTATTTGATGGGTAGCATAAGCACCCGCCGTTCGAATTACCAGTTCTCCATTTTTTTCGAAACAAGTGCATGCATTTATTATCACGATAAAAAACAATATCCGTTCTGCATCCCAGTTATCAGTCTGTACTTGCAGAATTCTCTCGTTTATTGAGCATGTATATTGTTTTTTCAGGTCGAGCAAGTTTCAACTGGGCTGTAGACTGCCCAGGGTTGGTTTTGTTTTTAACAAGCCCAGCCCATGACGACAACGGGTCACAAAGATCCAGCAGGTATCTACTGGCCTCTAGCCCGCCAGCGTTAGTTATATTTTGTCTTACAACATCCGCAGGCAGTTTTTTACTGAGTCAAACACACAGCCCAGTTCTATTATCCTCTTGAAACGCATGTCCTACATCCGTTTTCTAATCTCTACCTATAGTTTTACTATTTCATATACACGTATCATTATATTGAAAACACATAAAATTCCCTTTTCATATTTACATCCTTATTTTTGTTGTTTTTTCCCACCCACCGCTAATTTTTTTACCACTGGTTTTCCCTTAAACCAACTCAATTGTCCCATGTCTTATTTGCTAACAAAAACAAAACTATTTTTTGGCAAATCAATAAGTTCTTAAAAAATGTTTATCATTTCGGGATTACAACAGTTCGGACTCCACCGAAATATGCAAAATAAGGTTGAACTTTTTGACCGTGGTCCTGGGCAGAAAATGGGCTGTAATAAATTACTTAAGAATTAGCAAATGTGCTGCAAATTATAAAAAATAGCAAATGGGCTTTATGTTGTCTGCCACAGATTTGGAGGCTGACTTGTGGGCCTACTAAGTTCATGCGTACACAAGGTTTCTCAAAAAAGAAACTTAGTCAACAATCGACTCTACCAGCGTCAGACCGTTAGATGTCAATTAACAGCAATCGTGCTTCTTCAGTCTCTGATCTTCCTACCCAAGCCGCCCAAACCAGCACCATCGGAACCGCCTGCTCCCGCCTCCTGTGGCCGGTAGTGCTGTCGGGCAGGCCTCACGGCCCCATCATACTCACATCCATGGCTTGTCTATCCCTCTACTCACCCACACCTCCTGTTATTTTCCAGCGACGGCAGCCGAACCAGTCAACCCTTGTACTCTCTACCGCGTGGGCAGCCACTGCCGTGTCTTCCCCGGCTCCGTGTCGTTCCCTTCATAGGCCTCGCCATCATCCACCGCCCTGGTGCTCTCGGCGTGGCATGGTCAACGATGTCCATCCAACGGCCGTAGTGCTTCTTCAACCTCTGGTCTTCTTTCCCCAGCCGCCCCGACCTCGTGGACACCTCACTCGCCCCCCTGCCTCTCTCCCTCGCTCTCCCGCACCATGACCGACGCACCTGCCGCCGCACCGCCGCCGTAGTTGCGCCCTCCGTCGTCCCCGCGCCGAGCCACCATGTCCAGAAGCTCCGCCGCCCTCCACTCCTTCAAGCAAGCCGAGCCCCGAGCGCTCACTTGCCCGGCAGCCTCTGCAACAACCTCGCCCGACTCCGCCATCGCCGGAGATCCTCTTCGTCGTCGCCACTGCGTCAGCTCGTCCCCGACCGCGCCGTCCATTCCTACATGACCGCCGTGAGCTCAGCTACCTCCCCATCCTCTCCGTTTGCTTTCTCGTGCACCGTAGCAACTGCACGAAGCTTCACCGCATGCGCCACCGCCGAGCTCGTCGCCGACGTGTCTCCGGCCAACCACCGGCCACACCACCGTGTCCAACACACTCACTGCACCCCCAGAAGGCCGTAGCACCCCTCTGCGCCCCCTGCCGTGCCTCATAACGCCGTTTCCGTGCACGCCCGAACTCCGGTCGCCGCCTGGCTTGACGTCGGCGTCATCTCCGGCCACCCTCGCACACACCGCTTGCTCCACTCGGCGCGCGACTTCACCAGCAACACGTAGATGCCCTCCGCCAGCCATTTGGTCGCCGGAGGAGGAATCCCGACGCCCTCCGCCGCGTCTGTCCTCGCCGGCGGCTTAACGCCGGCGGGTTTGACCCGTTGACCTTCACTGGGTGGGCCTAGGTTGACTCCCCTGAGTCTATGACAAGTGGGCCCCCCTCTGCTAATTAACCCAGATTAGTTTTAACTAAATTTAGTTAGTTTAAATAACTGCTGACACATGAGACCCACTGGTTAGGTTGACCTGGACGTCCCCGTTGACCAGTGACGTCACCCTGATGCACTGCTGACGCAATAACTAATTTCTGGATTTATTTTTATATAGAGAATTCCAGAAATTGTTGCAAACTTTAAAAAAATCATAGAAATTAATCTCAAATGAAAAGATTTATATATGAATTTTGATCATAAAAATTCAATCTATCCATTGGTAATGGTTTCATGCATGACAAAACAAGTTAACCTTGTTGTTTAAGCAAAATAAGATAATGCACTAATATGGCTATGTTAAATGAACTAACATTTGAATCTTTGATTCAAATGGGTTCATTCCTTTTTGTTTTAGCTTGCATTAGGCCAAGACACATTCATTTTGCCATGTCATAGCATGCATCATATTGTTGCATATTGTCATGTTTTGATTATGTTCGGTGTGTCTTTCGTGGTAGGTTCTGCCTCCGAGGATAACCCCGAATATCCGTCTGAAGGGCAGTACCCTACTACCACTACATCAGGCAAGCAGCCCCATTGATCATATTGATACAATCCCATGTTCTCGCCTCTGCTCTCATTTACTGCACTAAGAAAACAACGTTTCAAACTGCTGTGTGCTACGGTAGTTGAACCCTTATCCTCTGCATGACCTGTCATTGCCACAGTAACTAGATGACACCCACTAGCATGTGTAGGAGTTGATTGAGCCATGTATGTGTTTCCTACCTTGCTACGCCTGCTATGCTTAGAGTTGTGTCAGGTCTAGTTCATCTGGGTGATGGGCTAGAGTGAAATGATTATGTCGATAATGTGAGGGATGTGTTGAACATGTTTTGGTAAAGGTATCGATGAGAGGCCATGTAGGAGTACATGGTGGGTTGTTTCATTGCGGTCGTCCATAAGAACTGAGATCTGTATGCGTGATTTAAGATTCAGCTACTACCACACATTGGGCCCTGAAATATGACCCCGCTCGACTTACTGAACCCTCTCATCCTCTGTCCAGGAGTTGCAACTAGTTTCTGGTGTTTGTAGGTTATGTGTTGGCGGCCGTGCGTAGCGTTGACCCTAGGGGTGGGCTATGATGCGGTAGATACACCGTGGCACTGTTCGGGAACGTAGTAATTTCAAAAAAAAAATCCTACGCACACGCAAGATCATGGTGATGCATAGCAACGAGAGGGGAGAGTGTGATCTACGTACCCTTGTAGATCGACAACGAAAGCGTTTGGTTGATGTAGTCGTACGTCTTCACGGCCCGACCGATCAAGCATCGAAACTACGGCACCTCCGAGTTTTAGCACACGTTCAGCTCGATGACAATCCCCGGACTCCGATCCAGCAAAGTGTCGGGGAAGAGTTCCGTCAGCACGACGGCGTGGTGATGATCTTGATGCACTACCGTCGCAGGGCTTCGCCTAAGCACCGCTACAATATTATCGAGGACTATGGTGGAAGGGGGCACCGCACACGGCTAAGAGTATGATCACGTGGATCAACTTGTGTCTCTAGGGGTGCCCCTTGCCTCCGTATATAAAGGATCCAAGGGGGGGTGCAGCCGACCCTAGTAGGAGGCGCGCAGGAGGAGTCCTACTCCTACCGGGAGTAGGACTCCCCTCCCTTTCCTTGTCCAAGTAGGAGAGGGGGAAGGAGAGAAGGAAAAGGGGGGGGCGCCGCCCCTCCCTCCTTGTCCAATTCGGACTAGGGGGAGAGGGGGCGCACGGCCTGCCCTGGCAGCCCTTCCTCTTCTCCACTTTAGGCCCATGAGGCCCATTAACCCCCCGGGGGGTTCCGGTAACCCCCCGGTGCTCCGGTTTTATCTGAAACTTCCCGGGAACACTTCCGGTGTCTGAATATAGTCGTCCAATATATCAATCTTTATGTCTCGACCATTTCGAGACTCCTCGTCATGTCCTTGATCACATCCGGGACTCCGAACAACCTTCGGTACATCAAAATGCATAAACTCATAATATAACTGTCATCATAACCATAAGCGTGCGGACCCTACGGGTTCGAGAACAATGTAGGCATGACCGAGACACATCTCCGGTCAATAACCAATATCGGAACCTGGATGCTCATATTGGCTCCTACATATTCTACGAAGATCTTTATCGGTCAAACCGCATAACAACATACGTTGTTCCCTTTGTCATCGGTATGTTACTTGCCGGAGATTCGATCGTCGGTATTCCAATACCTAGTTCAATCTCGTTACCGGCAAGTCTCTTTACTCGTTCTGTAATACATCATCTCGCAACTAACTCATTAGTTGCATTGCTTGCAAGGCTTATGTGATGTGTATTACCGAGAGGGCCCAGAGATACCTCTCCGACAATCGGAGTGACAAATCCTAATCTCGAAATACGCCAACCCAACATGTACCTTTGCAGACACCTGTAGAGCACCTTTATAATCACCCATTTATGTTGTGACATTTGGTAGCACACAAAGTGTTCCTCCGGCAAACGGGAGTTGAATAATCTCATAGTCATAGGAACATGTATAAGTCATGAAGAAAGCAATAGCAACATACTAAACGATCGGGTGCTAAGCTAATGGAATGGGTCATGTCAATCAGATCATTCACCTAATGATGTGATCCCGTTAATCAAATAACAACTCTTTGTTCATGGTTAGGAAACATAACCATCTTTGATTAACGAGCTAGTCAAGTAGAGGCATACTAGTGACACTCTGTTTGTCTATGTATTCACACATGTATTTTGTTTCTGGTTAATACAATTCTAGCATGAATAATAAACATTTATCATGATATAAGGAAAAAAATAATAACTTTATTATTGCCTCTAGGGCATATTTCCTTCAGTCTCCCACTTGCACTAGAGTCAATAATCTAGATTACACAGTAATGATTCTAACACCCATGGAGCTTTGGTGCTGATCATGTTTTGCTCGTGGAAGAGGCTTAGTTAACGGGTCTGCAACATTCAGATCCGTATGTATCTTGAAAATCTCTATGTCTCCCACCTGGACTAGATCCCGGATGGAATTGAAGCGTCTCTTGATGTGCTTGGTTCTCTTGTGAAATCTAGATTCCTTTGCCAAGGCAATTGCACCAGTATTGTCACAAAAGATTTTCATTGGACCCGATGCACTAGGTATGACACCTAGATCGGATATGAACTCCTTCATCCAGACTCCTTCATTTGCTACTTCCGAAGCAGCTATGTACTCCGCTTCACATGTAGATCCCGCTACAACGTTTTGTTTAGAACTGCACCAACTGACAGCTCCACCGTTTAATGTAAACATGTATCCGGTTTGCGATTTAGAATCATCCAGATCAGTGTCAAAGCTTGCATCAACATAACCTTTTACGATGAGCTCTTTGTCACCTCCATATATGAGAAACATATCCTTAGTCCTTTTCAGGTATTTCAGGATGTTCTTGACCGTTGTCCAGTGATCCACTCCTGGATCACTTTGGTACCTCCCTGCTAGACTTATAGCAAGGCACACATCAGGTCTGGTACACAGCATTGCATACATGATAGAGCCTATGGCTGAAGCATAGGGAACATCTTTCATTTTTCTCTCTATCTTCTGCAGTGGTCGGGCATTGAGTCTTACTCAACTTCACACCTTGTAACACAGGCAAGAACCCTTTCTTTGCTTGATCCATTTTGAACTTCTTCAAAACTTTGTCAAGGTATGTGCTTTGTGAAAGTCCAATTAAGCGTCTTGATCTATCTCTATAGATCTTAATGCCTAATATGTAAGCAGCTTCACCGAGGTCTTTCGTTGAAAAACTCTTATTCAAGTATCCCTTTATGCTATCCAGAAATTATATATCATTTCCAATTAGTAATATGTCATCCACATATAATATCAGAAATGCTACAGAGCTCCCACTCACTTTCTTGTAAATACAGGCTTCTCCAAAAGTCTATATAAAACCAAATGCTTTGATCACACTATCAAAGCGTTTATTCCAACTCCGAGAGGCTTGCACCAGTCCATAAATGGATCGCTGGAGCTTGCACACTTTGTTAGCTCCCTTTGGATCGACAAAACCTTCTGGTTGCATCATATACAACTCTTCTTCCAGAAATCCATTCAGGAATGCAGTTTTGACATCCATCTGCCAAATTTCATAATCATAAAATGCGGCGATTGCTAACATGATTCGGACAGACTTAAGCATCGCTACGGGTGAGAAGGTCTCATCGTAGTCAATCCCTTGAACTTGTCGAAAACCTTTTGCGACAAGTCGAGCTTTGTAGACAGTAATATTACCGTCTGCTTCAGTCTTCTTCTTGAAGATCCATTTATTCTCAATTGCTTGCCGATCATCGGGCAAGTCAACCAAAGTCCATACTTTGTTCTCATACATGGATCCCATCTCAGATTTCATGGCTTCAAGCCATTTTGCGGAATCTGGGCTCACCATTGCTTCTTCATAGTTCGTAGGTTCATCATGATCTAGTAGCATGACTTCCAGAACAGGATTACCGTACCACTCTGGTGCGAATCTCACTCTGGTTGATCTACGAGGTTCAGTAGTATCTTGTTCTGAAGTTTCATGATCATCATCATTAGCTTCCTCACTAACTGGTGTAGGTGTCATAGAAACAGTTTTCTGTGATGCACTACTATCCAATAAGGGAGAAGGTACAGTTACCTCATCAAGTTCTACTTTCCTCCCACTCACTTCTTTCGAGAGAAACTCCTTCTCTAGAAAGGATCCATTCTTAGCAACGAATGTCTTGCCTTCGGATCTGTGATAGAAGGTGTACCCAACAGTCTCCTTTGGGTATCCTATGAAGACACATTTCTCCGATTTGGGTTCGAGCTTATCAGGTTGAAGCTTTTTGACATAAGCATCGCAGCCCCAAACTTTAAGAAACGACAACTTTGGTTTCTTGCCAAACCATAGTTCATAAGGTGTCGTCTCAACGGATTTTGATGGTGCCCTATTTAACGTGAATGCGGCCGTCTCTAAAGCATAACCCCAAAATGATAGCGGTAAATTTGTAAGAGACATCATAGATCGCACCATATCAAGTAAAGTACGATTACGACGTTCGGACACACCATTATGCAGAGGTGTTCCCGGTGGCGTGAGTTGCGAAACTATTCCGCATTGTTTCAGATGTAGACCAAACTCGTAACTCAAATATTCTCCTCCACGATCAGATCACAGAAACTTTATTTTCTTGTTACGATGATTTTCAACTTCACTCTGAAATTCTTTGAACTTTTCAAATGTTTCAGACTTATGCTTCATTAAGTAGATATACCCATATCTGCTTAAATCGTCTGTGAAGGTGAGAAAATAACGATATCCGCCACGAGCCTCAACATTCATCGGACCACATACATCTGTATGTATGATTTCCAACAAATCTGTTGCTCTCTCCATTGTACCGGAGAATGGTGTTTTAGTCATCTTGCCCATAAGGCACGGTTCGCAAGTACCAAGTGATTCATAATCAAGAGGTTCCAAAAGTCCATCGGTATGGAGTTTCTTCATGCACTTTACACCGATATGACCTAAACGGCAGTGCCACAAATAAGTTGCACTATCATTATCAACTCTGTATCTTTTGGCTTCAACATTATGAATATGTGTGTTACTACTATCGAGATTCATCAAAAATAGACCACTCTTCAAAGGTGCATGACCATAAAAGATATTACTCATATAAATAGAACAACCATTATTCTCTGATTTAAATGAATAACCGTCTCGCATTAAACAAGATCCAGATATAATGTTCATGCTCAATGCTGGCACCAAATAACAATTATTCAGGTCTAATATTAATCCCGAAGGTAGATGTAGAGGTAGCGTGCCGACCGCGATCACATCAACTTTAGAACCATTTCCCACGCGCATCGTCACCTCGTCTTTTGCAAGTGTTCGCTTAATACATAGTCCCTGTTTCGAGTTGCAAATATTAGCAACAGAACCTGTATCAAATACCCAGGTGCTACTGCGAGCTCTAGTAAGGTACACATCAATAACATGTATATCACATATACCTTTGTTCACCTTGCCATCCTTCTTATCCGCCAAATACTTGGGGCAGTTCCGCTTCCAGTGACCAGTCTGCTTGCAGTAGAAGCACTCAGTTTCAGGCTTAGGTCCAAACTTGGGTTTCTTCTCCTGATCAGCAACTTGCTTGCTTTTCTTCTTGAATTTTCCCTTCTTCTTCCCTTTGCCCTTTTTCTTGAAACTAGTGGTCTTGTTGACCATCAACACTTGATGCTCCTTCTTGATTTCTACCTCCGCAGCTTTCAGCATTGCGAAGAGCTCGGGAATTTATTCATCCCTCACAAAGCTCTTGTAGCTTGGTGGCAGTGATTGGAGAATTCTGTCAATGACGCTATCATCCGGAAGATTAACTCCCATCTGAATCAAGTGATTATAGTACCCAGACATCTTGAGTATATGCTCACTGACAGAACTGTTCTCCTCCATCTTGTAGCTATAGAACTTATTGGAGACTTCATATCTCTCAATCCGGGCATTTGCTTGAAATATTAACTTCAACTCCTGGAACATCTCATATGCTCCATGACGTTCAAAACGTCGTTGAAGTCCCGGTTCTAAGCCGTAAAGCATGGCACACTGAACTATCGAGTAGTCATCAGCTTTGCTCTGCCAGACATTCATAACATCTGGTGTTGCTCCAGCAGCAGGCCTGGCACCCATCGGTGCTTCCAGGACATAATTCTTCTGTGCAGCAATGAGGATAATCCTCAAGTTATGGACCCAGTCCGTGTAATTGCTACCATCATCTTTCAACTTTGCTTTCTCAAGGAACGCATTAAAATTCAACGGAACAACAGCACGAGCCATCTATCTACAATCAAGCATAAACAAGCAAGATACTATCAATTACTAAGTTCATGATAAATTTAAGTTCAATTAATCATATTACTCAAGAACTCCCACTTAGATAGACATCCCTCTAATCATCTAAGTGATCACGTGATCCAAATCAACTAAACCATAACCGATCATCACGTGAAATGGAGTAGTTTTCAATGGTGAACATCGCTATGTTTGATCATATCTACTATATGATTCACGCTCGATCTTTAGATCTCAGTGTTCCGAGGCCATATCTGCATATGCTAGGCTCGTCAAGTTTAACCTGAGTATTCTGCGTGTGCAAAACTGGCTTGCACCCGTTGTAGATGGACGTAGAGCTTATCACACCCGATCATCACGTGGTGTCTGGGCACGACGAACTTTGGCAACGGTGCATACTCAGGGAGAACACGTTTATCTTGAAATTTAGTGAGAGATTATCTTATAATGCTACCGTCAATCAAAGCAAGATAAGATGCATAAAAGATAAACATCACATGCAATCAATATAAGTGATATGATATGGCCATCATCTTGTGCTTGTGATCTCCATCCTTGAAGCACCGTCGTGATCACCATCGTCACCGGCGCGACACCTTGATCTCCATCGTAGCATCGTTGTCGTCTCGCCAATCTTATGCTTCTATGACTATCGCTACCGCTTAGTGATAAAGTAAAGCATTACAGGGCGATTGCATTGCATACAATAAAGCGACAACCATATGGCTCCTGCCGGTTGCCGATAACTCGGTTACAAAACATGATCATCTCATACAATAAAATTTAGCATCATGTCTTGACCATATCACATCACAACATGCCCTGCAAAAACAAGTTAGACGTCCTCTACTTTGTTGTTGCAAGTTTTACGTGGCTGCTATGGGCTTAAGCAAGAACCAATCTTACCTACGCATCAAAACCACAACGATAGTTTGTCAAGTTGGTGATGTTTTAACCTTCGCAAGGACCGGGCGTAGCCACACTCGGTTCAACTAAAGTTGGAGAAACTGTCACCCGCAAGCCACCTATGTGCAAAGCACGTCGGGAGAACCGGTCTCGCATAAGCGTATGTGTAATGTCGGTCCGGGCCACTTCGTCCAACAATACCGCCGAACCAAAGTATGACATGCTGGTAAGCAGTATGACTTATATCGCCCACAACTCACTTGTGTTCTACTCGTGCATATAACATCAACATATAAAACCTAGGCTCGGATGCCACTGTTGGGGAACGTAGTAATTTCAAAAAAAATCCTATGCACACGCAAGATCATGGTGATGCATAGCAACGAGAGGGGGGAGTGTGATCTACGTACCCTTGTAGATCGACAATGGAAGCGTTTGGTTGATGTAGTCGTACGTCTTCACGGCCCGACTGATCAAGCACCGAAACTACGACACCTCCGAGTTTTAGCACACGTTCAGCTCGATGACGATCCCCGGACTCCGATCTAGCAAAGTGTCGGGGAAGAGTTCCGTCAGCACGACGGCGTGGTGACGATCTTGATGCACTACCGTTGCAGGGCTTCGCCTAAGCACCGCTACAATATTATCGAGGACTATGGTGGAAGGGGGCACCGCACACGGCTAAGAGTATGATCACGTGGATCAACTTGTGTCTCTAGGGGTGCCCGTTGCCTCCGTATATAAAGGATCCAAGGGGGGGTGCGGCCGGCCCTAGTAGGAGGCACGCAGGAGGAGTCCTACTCCTACCGGGAGTAGGACTCCCCTCCCTTTCCTTGTCCAAGTAGGAGAGGGGGAAGGAGAGAAGGAAAAGGGGGGGCGCCGCCCCTCCCTCCTTGTCCAATTCGTACTAGGGGGAGAGGGGGCGCGCGGCCTACCCTGGCAGCCCCTCCTCTTCTCCACTTTAGGCCCATGAGGCCCATTAACCCCCCGGGGGGTTCCGGTAACCCCCCGGTGCTCCGGTTTTATCTGAAACTTCCCCGGAACACTTCCGGTGTCCGAATATAGTCGTCCAATATATCAATCTTTATGTCTCGACCATTTAGAGACTCCTCGTCACGTCCGTGATCACATCCGGGACTCCGAACAACCTTCGGTACATCAAAATGCATAAACTCATAATATAACTGTCATCGTAACCTTAAGCTGCGGACCCTACGGGTTCGAGAACAATGTAGACATGACCGAGACACGTCTCCGGTCAATAACCAATAGCGGAACCTGGATGCTCATATTGGATCCTACATATTCTACGAAGATCTTTATCGGTCAGACCGCATAACAACATACGTTGTTCCCTTTGTCATCGGTATGTTACTTGCCCGAGATTCGATCGTCGGTATTCCAATACCTAGTTCAATCTCGTTACCGGCAAGTCTCTTTACTCATTCTGTAATACATCATCTCACAACTAACTCATTACTTGCATTGCTTGCAAGGCTTATGTGATGTGTATTACCGAGAGGGCCCAGAGATACCTCTCCGACAATCGGAGTGACAAATCCTAATCTCGAAATACGCCAACCCAACATGTACCTTTGGAGACACCTGTAGAGCACCTTTATAATCACCCATTTACGTTGTGACGTTTGGTAGCACACAAAGTGTTCCTCCGGCAAACGGGAGTTGCATAATCTCATAGTCATAGGAACATGTATAAGTCATGAAGAAAGCAATAGCAACATACTAAATGATCGGGTGCTAAGCTAATGGAATGGGTCATGTCAATCAGATCATTCACCTAATGATGTGATCTCGTTAATCAAATAAAAACTCATTGTTCATGGTTAGGAAACATAACCATCTTTGATTAACGAGCTAGTCAAGTAGAGGCATACTAGTGACACTCTGTTTGTCTATGTATTCACACATGTATTATGTTTCCGGTTAATACAATTCTAGCATGAATAATAAACATTTATCATGATATAAGGAAATAAATAATAACTTTATTATTGCCTCTAGGGCATATTTCCTTCAGGCACGGTGTACCGAGTCGCCCGTTTGGTGTCTCGGGAACCCTGCACACACCGTTTTGGGCCGTTGAGGACACCCCGGGCGGATTTCCTTGCGGATGGAACCTGAATAGGCGATAAACCTGGACTAGAGACTTGTGCGGTTAGTCAGGTCGTGGTCTACACCCACGTCGGTTTTCGCTTGAAGTCTGCCGAGCACATGTCGTGTGCAGACGCTAAGTGGTGGAAACATGTGTGATGAAGTACACCCCTGCAGGGTAAAAAACTATTCGAATAGCCGCGTCCGTGGTAAAGGACTACTTGGTTGCCTATACAGTTCATAGACAAGTTAATGGATACTACTAAAAGACTCAAGATAAGTGTGAGTACCGAGGATGGCCCTCTCGTAGGATGACGAGGGAGGATCCCCGGTGGAGTATTGTGTTGATGATTAGTGGACTCGTGTGCAAAAACTATTTTACTAGTGGTGTCCCGTAGGATAGCTTAGCCAAGAGTCAAAGCTGGCTTGCTGCAATAACTCCACCACCTTCTTGAGAATGAGCATGTATAGTAGGTTCTGATGTAAGACTTGTTGAGTACCTTTGTACTCATGTTTGCTTAATTACTGTTTTTGGACGACAACACCGCCCCCTCCGATGGGTTTTATGTAGATCTCGACGTCGATGAGTGACTTGCCACCCAGGTGGTGATCCTGGCCACGGAGGGGCCTATGTAGATAGACAGGCTTCGAGAAGCCTTCTTTCTTTCTAGTGTCTGTACTCAGACTTTTTGCTTCCGCATGTGCTTGTATGCTTGTATGACTTGAGTGTCGGGTCATGTGACCCCTACCTGTATGAACTAGTTATGTATGGCTCTCTGGAGCCTTTGAATAAAGTACTTGAGTTGTAGAGTTTTGTTGTGATGCCATGTTGTATTTGCACATATCGAGCATATTGTGTGTATGATTGAAATGCTTGGTATGTGTGGGATCCGACAATCTAGTTGTTTATCCTTGGCAGCCTTTCTTATGGGGAAATGTAGTCTAGTGTTCCTCGAGCCATAGTAGTTCGCTACAGCCCGGTTCACCGGAGTCCTGCTAGCCCAGCACTACTGCTCAGGACACTTGACTGGCTGGCATGTGTTTCACTTCGTTCCTATGTCTGTCCCTTCGGGGAAATGTCACGCGGTGACATCCGGAGTCCTGCCTAGCCTGCTACAGCCCGGGTTCCCCGGAGTCCTGTTAGCCCAGTGCTACAGCCCGGATTCACTCGCTGATGACCGACATGCTCGATGTGATTCTTGTATGCCTGTCTCCATAGGTTTGTGCCGCTTTGGGTTCACGACTAGCCATGTCGGCCCGGGTTCTCCGTCATATGGATGCTAGCGACACTATCATATACATGAGCCAAAAGGCGCAAATGGTCCCGGGCCATGGTAAGGCGACAACCGTGGGGATACCGTGCGTGAGGCCGCAATGTGATATGAGGTGTTACCGGCTAGATCGATGTGACTTGGAATCGGGGTCCTGACAGCGTTGGCATCAGAGCCGGACTGCCTGTAGGTTGGTTGAGCCAAAATGGTCGATGTCGAGTCTAGAAATGCTTTAGTTATATGTAGGGGAATTGATTGTGGAGGGAACGTAAGGCTCTTTTACTCCTTTACCTTATGCCCTCTGATCTGTGTCATTCTCTTCTCTTTCTACGTGGGTTAAGGACTAGGCTCTCTTCTTCTGTCAGGTTCACGTGTTACTAATCCGTGGTAGCTTATAGGATTGTTGTTGCAAGCCTCGGTACAGTTTCTACTACTTTTAGTATGTTGCCAGTTGAATCAGAACCCTGATATGATGTTGTTGAGTGGTATTGCAAACTGTTGTGGATGTCTCAAATCTTTTTCTAAGCATTTACAGCCGTTATGCTGTCCAATTTTCCCTAGAAATTCTAATGTCTTTGCATTGTGGTTGTGCTTTCAGATGGCCACTCGTGCTCAAAACCAAGTGGTTCGCCTGACTCGGTGCCTCGATCTGCCCGGTCATACTGCTATGTTAGTCCGAGTAATGATCGAGACGGGTTACCGTTGGTATCCCGAATAAACTGTCGAAGAGCAATTCCGAGACATTAATCAAAGCCAATATTTCTGCACCGTCAGGATATTTCCTTCTTATCCTGGATCTACCGAGCCCCTCCACTGTTCCTATGGACTCGGGGTTACTGTTGAGATGGCTGTGCAGGATGCTGCCTATTCCATGATGACCATCATGCGAGTCCGGACTGGCCTGCTTCGGAACACCGACTTCCGTTATATGCCAGCTTCACTCCCGGGAGCGCAAGGGTATCTCCAGGCTATCTATGCTGACTCCACAGGTGAGGAATCACTAACTCGCACCACTGCCAAGATGCTCGAGGATAAGGACCGAGAGAATTGGGCCTTGAGACCGGAGCTTTTCAACACCCGTGCTGATCATTGGGTCACTTTGACTCGGTTTGCACCTGCTGTGCAAGCTGGATGTATGGATACAAGGGATCTGTATCCTGTGAGATCGGCTCTGCCAGACATGGTGGATTGGCGTGATGTGGGAGGCATCACCCCACCCCATGGTCCCCGCAGGCCACCGTTTGTTGGTCCAAGACCTCATCCTAGCCCCTATGGTCCACAAGCTCCTCAGGACCGTTTGTTCCCGGATGATCACGTTGAACTTCCAGGCTATGGAGGTGACTTCTATGAGGACTACTACGGAGCTGTGTGAGTTAGTAGTAGTATCACTAGTATTGTAATAGTTGTATCTCCACTGTCCTGCATGACTTGTGGAATATGACTTAGTGTGTAATCAATTCCGGAGGTGTAGAAAAATAATGTATAGGAGCTTGGAATGCCTCCGATGAGATGTAACGTCTTTCATCATAGTTGTACTGTAGCCTGGGCTTGTACTAAACTATGTATGGTGTGTATGACCATTGCTATATATATGGCAGTTCTATATTACCATGTCATATGGATGAACATCTCTGCGTTCCGTGTTATCCATTACATTATGCACTTCCTTGCTAAGTTGTGCCATCCTTATCTAAACTGTTGTCTTGTTTTCTCCTAGGATGGTCAACACCAGCAGCAACCCTATTGCCCCAGAGCAGGGGGAAGCCAGTGCAGTTAGGGGTGAAAATCTACCTCACCCGCCTTCTCTGGACGAAGTGATGCTGGAGGTAGAAAGAAACAAGCGTGAGACTAACCGCTTGCTGGAGCGGATTGAGCAGAACACTGCACGCCATCAGCGAAATGACTTGGTGTCAATCAATGACTTCATCAAGTTGTACCCACCAAAGTTTAACCATTCCGTCAAGCCCCTCGACGCGGATGACTAGCTTCGCAGCATCACCCACAAGCTACGTTCTGCCAATGTAGCCGAAGCTGATAACGTTACTTATGCTGCCTATCACCTCAAAGGCCCTGCTAGCCTTTGGTGGGAAAATTTTGAAGCTATGCGCCCGGTCGGCCAAATCACTACTTGGGCTGAATTCAGTGAGGCTTTCCATGAGCATCACATCCCGGAAGGTCTCATAGATCGCAAGAGGGAAGAGTTCTGCAATTTCACCCAAGGAAGACTGATTGTGGATGCATATAGTCGTGAATTTGGGAATCTGGCACGATATGCTCCTGAAGAGGTATCCATCGACGCTAAGAAGCAGGCAAGGTTCCGCAAGGGACTTAGCCCTGAGCTTCCCCGCGACCTTCGTCTGCACGAGTGCACCTCCTTTCAGAAGTTGCTCAATAAAGCCATCAGTGCTGAGATAGGCCAGTCTGACTATGACGCTTCATGCAAGCACTCTCGTGATTTTGGCTCTTCATCCGGCTCTGGATCTTAGAAGCGCCGGGTGTGGATTCCAAGCACGGCACTGCCACCTAGGTTCATTCCGAGGCCATCCTTTGAGGCGTCTCGTCCCAACCAGCAGTTTGCACCGCCCAAGCCCTATGGTGGCCCCGCTGCTAATGCTGCTCCACGCCCCAATGTTGTGACATGTTTCAAGTGTGGATAGCCGGGTCACTATAGTCGAGAGTGTCCCCAGAACAACAACCCCAATCAGTTTGGAAAGTCCGTTGGTCGTGGTAAGCCAGCGGGAAAGGCATTCTACGCCAAGCCGGTCACCACTGCACGTGGCCATGTCAACTATGTCTCAGCCGAGGAGGCTCATGAGGATCCTAACGTCGTCCTTGGTACGCTCCTTGTTAATTGCCATCCGGCATCTGTTCTTTTCAATACTGGAGCATCTCATTCATTCATATCTGAGAGCTATGCTCGATTGCATAACACAACATTCTGTGACATGCCCATTTCCATGGTAATTCAAACTCCGGGATCCAAATGGCAAACTTCTAGAGTAAGCCATGGGAACGAAATTCTTGTCGATAGACTTGTCTTCCTTGCATCCTTAATAGCTCTCAAGCCCTCAGACATAAACATCATCTTGGCTATGGACTGGATGTCAGCTCATTACGCTAAGATTGATTGTGCCACTAGAACCGTTCAACTTACTCACCCATTGGGCAAGACAGTAAATGTCTTAACTCGAGTGGCCAAGCGCCAGCTTTACTCACTAAATGCCAACCCCCTTCCAGACCTTGAAGATATTCCGGTAGTCCGGGACTTCCCGGATGTCTTTCCAGAAGAACTGCTAGGTGTTCCACCTGACAGGGATGTCGAGTTTGTGATAGACCTTGTTCTAGGAACCATTCCAATTTCTAGAAGACCCTATAAGATGGCACCCTTAGAACCAGCCGAGCTTAAGAACCAACTCGATGAGTCCTTGAAAAAGGGTTTCATCCATCCTAGTTCCTCTCCTTGGGCTTGCCCCGTCCTCTTCGTCAAAAAGAAGGATGGAACGGATCGGATGGTTGTAGATTACCGACCTGTCAACTTGGTCACTATCAAGAACAAGTATCTACTTCCCAGGATCAACGATCTGTATGACCAGCTCGCTGGATCCTCATTCTTTTCCAAGATGAATTTGAGGTTGGGCTACCATCAAATCAAAATCAGAAACGGGGACATTCCCAAAACGGCCTTTGTTACTCGTTATGGCCAATACGAGTACACCGTTATGGCCTTCGGTCTAACCAATACCCCAGCCACCTTCTCTCGGTTAATGAACTCGGTCTTCATGGAGTATTTGGATAAATTCGTCGTAGTATACCTCGATGACATACTCATCTACTCCAAGAATGAAGAGGAACATGCCGCACATCTAAGGCTGGTATTGACGAAACTTCGAGAGCATCGCCTTTATGCCAATTTCTTCAAGTGTGAATTTTGGTTGCCAGAAATGACCTATCTAGGCCATGTAATCTCTGGTGAGGGTATTGCTGTCAATCCCGAGCGAGTTCAAACCGTCCTTGATTGGACTCCACCTGAGATGGTCAAGCAAGTTCGGAGCTTCCTTGGCTTAGCGAGTGAAAGATCGTGGATGTCGCCTAGAGGGGGGTGAATAGACGTTTTAAAATAATTACGGTTTAGGCTTGAACAAATGCGAAATAAACCTAGCGGTTAATTTGTCAAGCACAAAACCTAAAACAACTAGGCTCACCTATGTGCACCAACAACTTATGCTAAGCAAGATAAGCAATTATGTGATAGCAAGATATATGACAAAGAACAATATGGCTATCACAAAGTAAAGTGCATAAGTAAAGGGCTCGGGTAAGAGATAATTGAGGCACGCGGAGACGACGATGTATCCCGAAGTTCACACCCTTGTGGATGCTAATCTCCGTTTGGAGCGGTGTGGAGGCACAATGCTCCCCAAGAAGCCACTAGGGCCACCGTAATCTCCTCACGCCCTCGCACAATGCAAGATGTCGTGATTCCACTAAGGAACCCTTGAGGGCAGTCACAGAACCCGTACAAATAGCAACCCTTGGGGGCGGTCACCGAACCCGTACACTTTGGCAACCCTTGGGGGCGGTCACCGGTACCCGTCAAAATTGCTCGGGGCGATCTCCACAACCTAATTGGAGACCCCGACGCTTGCCCGGAGCTTTACACCACAATGATTGGGCTCCGAACAACACCAACCGTCTAGGGCGCCAAGGCACCCAAGAGGAACAAGCTCTAGGATGCCCAAACACCCAAGAGTAATAAGCTTCTCAAACTTCACTTCCACGTATCACCGTGGAGAACTCAAACCAATGCACCAAATGCAATGGCAAGGGCACACGGAGTGCCCAAGTCCTTCTCTCTCAAATCCCACCGGAGCAACTAATGCTAGGGAGGAAAATGAGAGGAAGAACAAGAAGGAGAACACCAAGAACTCCAAGATCTAGATCCAAGGGGTTCCCCTCGCATGGAGGAGAAAGTGATTGGTGGAAATGTGGATCTAGATCTCCTCTCTCTTTTCCCTCAAAAACTAGCAAGAATCCATGGAGGGATTGAGAGTTAGCAAGCTCAAAAAAGGTCAACAATGGGGGCAAAAACAAGCTCAAGAGATGGGGAACCATTGGGGAAGAAGACCCCCTTAAATAGGTCCCGACGAATCTGCCCGTTATGTACAGAACAACATAGGAGCGGTACAACCTCTATGAGCACCGGTACAACCGGTAACAGGCAATAAGCGGTACAACCGGCCCACAACCGCTCAACAACCGCACCACAACAGAGATCAGTCCGGTGGTAGAGCGGTACATGACCGGTACAACCTCCGGATCAATTCTGGAGCGGTACAACCGTTCCAAACACCGGTTGTACCGGTCAAGCGGTACAACCTCTCCATGGGGCGGTACAACCTCTCTATGTAAAACAGGCAATATCAAAACAGCCACAACTTTCGCATACGAGCTCCGAATTCAACGAAACCAAGTTTGTTGGAAAGCTAACAACAAGGGCTAACACAATCTTGAGAGGAATATCAATAAGAAGCAAATGAGAAAAGGACCATAGTAAAATGGTGAGAACCCTTCCTCGGAAAAGATCGGTAAAACCTCCAACACCGAAAACATCATAGAAGATGCATGCGAACTCCGTTTTCGATGAACTCAAGCTTGTCATCAAGATGACCATAAGCTCTAAGACTCACAAATGGAACCAAACAAGAACCAAGAAAGATGATGCAAGGATGCAATGGTTTGAGCTCTTGACTAATGATACGATCAAGCTACTCCCTAGAGAGCCCCCCTTGATAGTACGGCAATCGATCCTACAACCCGGTCTCCCAACTACCACTATGAGACCGGTAAAATAGAAAACCTATCAAGGGCAAACCTTTGCCTTGCACATAGTCCACTTGAGCTAGATGATGACGATCTTGACTTCCTCAAGCTGGACCACCTTTCTTGATTGTGTTGGCTCAATGAAGACTAGTTGATTGCTTCCCCATACTCCACTATGGGTGAGCCACTCTTTGGCACATCTTCACAATTCCATTGACACCACAATGGACAACAAGCTTCAAGCTTGATTGCTCCCCCATACTCCATTATGGGTGAGCCTCTCTTCGAGTTGCTCCACTTGAACTTGCATACTGCAAACTTGATGACGATCACCACATGATGTCATCCTCCATGGGTTGTATGAGATCTTCCTCTTGACGCAAGACCATGGAAACATACCTAACCCCACAAAGAACTCTCATGTAGACCATGGGTTAGTACACAAAGCGTAATGGACAATGCTTACCATACCATGGGATCACTTGATCCCTCTCGGTACTTCTTCTACGCTTTGTGAGTTGATCAACTTGATTCACTCTTGACTTAGTCTTGATCAACATTGAATATTTCCAGCTCTCTTCATTTGGATGATGTCTTGAAGGTAAACATGAATGGTCACACAATCTTCTTCTTCAAGACATGCATGCAATAATCTCAACTCACACATGACCAATCTTTGGATAATTCCTTGAAAAGCACTTTGGCCATCTCAACTCACACATGACCAATCTTTGGATAATTCCTTGAAAAGCACTTTGGTCGTCTCATAAACTCCTTGAAACCAACACATGGACTTCAAGACAATCCTCTGGACAAATCCTTCAAATATAACTCAAGGTAACCGTTAGTCCATAGAGATTGTCATCAATTACCAAAACCACACATGGGGGCACCGCATGTCCTTTCAATCTCCCCCATTTTGGTAATTGATGACAATCACTTTGAAGAGAGTTTATATAAGGAATTATGCATCACCATGCAATGCAACAACCAATAATGCATGTATATGAGATGCAAATGCTTAGGAACAAAACTAAAACAAGGAGAAAGCTCTGAAGACTTCTCCACAAAACTCTCTGAAACTTCTCCCCCATTGGCATCGATTGCCAAAATGGGTGAAAAGCTAAGAAGACCAATATAAAAGGTGTTCCTACAAAAGTTGTGTATTTCTCAACGAGAGAGTGGAATGCTATACACATATCCAAAGGTAATACTTGGAGGGAGACCAACTATATTGAGGCACCAAGATTGCTAAAGGAAGATATGCCACAAAGACATAACCGAGAGAGACACAAGCAATCAAGCAACCAAAATATACCAATTGAAGCAAGCTGTCAAAAGATACCAATTGAACCAACTAGACCAAAGATCCTACGAGCCACGTGAATAAAGGATATTATGATATGAGCAAAGGAGTGTTCTAAATAAACTAGAGAAGCTCCCCATGATTTGTGCACACATAAGAATATTTGTATTTGGATACAAAGTGCACACAATAGGATCATAACTCCCCCAAAATCAATAGAAACTAACAACAAGTGCAAGTGAGCATATAGGAAACTAAGCCTAGTACTTGAAACAAACACATGGTTGAGCAACAAGTAAAAGAGGCAACTTAAGAAAGGGCTCAACCAAAATTATGTGTGTGAGTCAAGGCAATGCACTTGAGAAGACTAATGTACGGATGAGCATTAAGCATCAATAAAGTCTTGAAAGAATGAGGCATACGGTGCAAGGCCTATCATTCCCACACACAACTAGCAAATGGGTTCACAAGCTTACTAATAAGCATATAAAGAACCTATGCTTGTGACATCCCGTGGTGAAGATAGAAGATGAAAGCCTCATCAAGACGAGAGATACCAATTAAGATGGCAAAAGCCTCGTAAAGATAAGCATGAGCAAAATAATCTTCACCACACACAAGAGCATCAAGATGCAACGAAAGAAGACACACACTCAAGGCAAAAGCTTTCACGGAGCCACCAAAGAAATAACATAAGAAAGACAAGGTGGACGTGAAAGAAAGGATATCAACTAGATATGCAACTTATCTCAAGTGTATAAGATTCTAGGTAGACAAAATCATGATGATATATATCTACAAAGAAGGATGTACACCCGAAATAGTTACAACACAAGGAACAAGATATCCAAAGGGAGGTCATACATATACCAATAAGATATTTGCTTGGAAGCATAGCACATGGCTAGATATGGTCTTATTATATATAAATGAATTCCTACCACACACCCATCAAAGACATCACAACTAGCAACAAGAGATCATTGTTGGGATGCTTTGAGAAAGGGAACAAGTATCATAAGAATGAGTGAATAACATGCCATGATACAACCTACACAAGGTTGATGCAAGAAATGTGTGCATGAAGAATATGAAGATACTTGTTACCGAGTTAACATTGGAAGGATGTAGTAGATATAATTGAAGGTGGATAGTAGTTCATTGATCATCCTAGCTCGACTCCAATAAGCACATGATGACAACACCTTCCTTGTGAGTGAGCCGAGCATCCAATGTATCTCCAATTGTTCCTAGAACAACAACACAAACAAAATGGTACCCAAACTCATTGGGACCAAAGAGTTAGAGAACCAACAATACATAGGACAAACTCCACATAAAAATGTGCATATAGATACGAAAATGAATTTCATGCACATCTCATCCAATTTGAGACTTGGTGGAGTTTCCCCTATATATTGGGTCAAAGAAAGAAATCATGCCAAAGATACTACACGAAGTTAATATGCATGCTCAAGACTTTCAAGAACCGATACCAAATGACAAAGAAATACCAAGTGAAGAAAAGATACCAGATGAATAAATCATCACTTGGAGGATATCAATAAAAGATACATCAAGGAATGAGATATCCATTGATACCCACTAAATAAAGGATATCAAACCCCCAAAAGAGAGGATGGTTCCAAACAAACCAAGCTCTCTACAAAGTTTCATGATGGCACAAAGTACCCAAAAGAAACGACTTGCCTTCCACCGACACACACTTGATAAGGATCATAAGATGAGTGTTTTATAGAAAATATGATAGCTCCCCCAAGACTAGTGCATTATAGAGAAATTGCATTTGAATACAAAATGCACAAGGTGGGATCACCACTTTCACTATATCTAGAAAACACTAGACAAGATCAAGAAATAAACAAGATCCACAAGTGGTATGGAAGACAAAGGGAGTTGATACAATCCTTGGCAAGAGAAAGGGAAAATAAAAAGCAAAGGCCAATGTAAAGATGATCAATAAATTCTACCACAAAAGTGAGTACCAATTGTCAAAAGACAAGAAGTAAACGGAAATAATTCCCGGTGGTAGATAGCAAGGATATCCGACATCACCTTCACACCAAACAAAAAGCAAATTGCAACTTGTAGAGCTAACATGCCACCTAGGAACAAGATAATTAACAATATCAACTCTAGGTGACAATATCTCAAATGTACACATTTTCTAGGCTAGTAATATACACATAGCATATTACTCCCCCATAATGTGATACCAATTAAAGATAGACAAGAGGCAATTAAAGGATACAACAAGAGATAATTAATGGACTATTTATAATTTGAATTTCTCATGAGAAGACATACCACATAGTGACTAGATAATCTTGAAATATCAATACCAGATGGTATTACTCATGTACACACATTTGTAGGATTGTGAGGTGCACAAAGCACATCACTCCCCCATAATGGGATATTCCATTAATCTCTCACAATAGACTACTAAGAAATAAACAAGATGCAAAAAGGCTCAACACACAACACACGCGTACATGATGTGCAAACCAACATACATATACTTGATTTCTCAAGATAAGCAGATTGGAAGCACAACATATACAAGCACATGCAAGGTACAAAACCACAACATGCAAGGGGGCAAGTAACTTTCAATGTAAGCAATTTAAGTACAAGTTACCGCAAGGAGGCACATTGGATATAAGATATAAACTTGATGATTCAATTGACTTGGCTTGAGACAATAAGAATGATGAAGTCCCCTTAATTCTTCATAATGTAGCCAAGTCTCCGATGACCTCCAACAACACCTATTGATCAAGTATGAGCTAGTTGGTCCCCAACCAAGTTGGGTCCTAAGAGGTTAGTCAAAATAGGCTTGGCTACCCAAATGGTTCTTTTCTTGACACCACTTTGAGCACCAACAAATATTGCAAACACATTGCCAACCTTATCCTTCCCAAGAGAATAGATATCATCAATTAGAATAGGGTTGAATAAGGTACCATTTGTGCATGAAGAAGCAACGTGACCTTTTTCATGACATAGGTAGCAACGTCTACTCTTTACTTTCTTCTCACTTGATTTCTCAACTTGAGAAGCATTTGCTTGAGTTTTCTTGGGAAGAGGCCTTTCTTCAACTTGAGGTTGAGAATGAGAGTGTACTTGTGGCCGTTTCCCTTGTTGCTTGTCACTAATGGGCTTCTTCTTCAATGGGCAAGATCTAACATGATGCCCTTCTACTTTGCACTTGAAGCAAACAATCTTGGCTGAATTCTTGACTTGTTCTTGGCCCTTCTTTTTGTTCACCTTGGACTTCTTTTTCTTATTGGAGTTGAATCCAAGTCCACCTTTGTCATCGGGGGATTTTTGCACACTCAAGATATTGTTGAGTGTGGATTTCCCTTCATGACTCTTTTCCAAGTCTTTCTTCAAAGAAGTGACTTGGGCCTTGAGCTCTTTGATTTCCTCTACATGGTTAGTCTCAACACAAGTACTAGAGGAAGTATAAGCTTCATCGATAGAGCAACAAGGCAAGGAAAGCAATTCATCACACGATGTACCAATATTGTGAGTAGATGAATTACAAGGACTAGCACATGGCAATATAGCATTTTGACTAGAAGTAGTGCTAGTATCCACATGAGGCTCACTAGATGTTACCTTAGCAAGCATGGCCTCATGAGCTATCTTTAGCACATTATGGGATACTAGAAGATCACCATGAGAGCTTGAGAGCTTTTCATGGCTTTCTTCCAATTTCCCATAATTGCTAGATAGCAACTCAAGTTGAGCTCGTAGCTCAACGTTCTCCTTCAAAATGGATGCTTCACAAGTAATAGAGTTAGTAGCACAAGCATCATCATTAACAACAATAGGAGAGGACAACTTGGCAAGCTCTTTTAAATAAGAAGCTTCAAGTTGATCATGAGACTCGGTGAGTTTGATGAGCTCACCCTTGATGACCCTTGAGCCATTTTCGAGGTGCTCAAAATCTTCAAGGAGTCTAGCATGAGCAACTTCAAGCTTAGCATTTTTAGTTTCAAAAACATTGGCCACCTCAAGAGCTCTATCATGAGATTCCTTCACTCTAGATAATTCTAGAGCAAAAGTCTCCTCAAGAGATTCCTTGGTGGTTTGTTCAAGTTCAAGAGCTTGAGAGAGGTCCGCAATCTCATTAGCGTAATCACGCTCATGACCTTCCATTTTATCGATGGTGACCTCATGCTCCTCAAGACGAGATTCCAACTCATAAATATATTTCTTGCCCTGAATAGCAATAGACATGATTTCCATGAAGTTGGAACGAGTAGTTTTATTCTTAAGAAGAGCTTTAAAAATCATTTTCCCCTTAATTTTTAAGGAGGCAACATCATCATTCTCTTCATCATAATCAACATCATCATCACTCTTGTCATCATCAATATCATCACAAGATATATTGGGATTCAAAGAGGGAGATACCTTTGAAGCCTTGGCCATAAGGCAAAATGCAATAGATGATGATGTAGGATCCCTTGAAGCACCATTCAAGACCACATCTTGTTCCATGGAGTGTTGGGTTTCCTCTACATTGTTAGCATAACAATTCGAGGAAATATATGCATTTTTATCATGGCAACAAGACATAGTAAACATATCATCATGAGATTTAGTCAAGCAATTTCTACATGATATGCAAGGACTATCAACACAAGCATGTGAAACATTTGGAGTGCTCGGAGTACTAAAGTCCAAAGATGAAGCATTGCAATAAGAAAGTGATGAAGGATTATCAACAATAAGCCCACTATCATCATTGCAATGTACACCACTACTCACCATGTCATTACCTTGTGGCAACCCACATGTAGGTGAAGTAGAAGAAGTTGAGAAGGAAACACGGCCGGAGGTGGAGGGAGAACAATCATCCCCACAAATCTTGGACACACCATATTTATCTTGAAGCTTTGTCAACAACTCATGGGCATCCCGGAACGGCATGAGTTGAAATATAACTACATTGCTCAAAGCATTGAAAAGCACATTAGAAGCTTGAGCATTGAGATAAGAGTTTTTCTCATCCTCTAAAGATAATCTTTGGGGATCCTTTGGAGGAGAAAAACCCATATCTACAATTCGCTCTAAATTTGGGTCCATGACCCTAAAGAGATTAAGCATGAGAATTACCCAAACATCAAAATTTGTGCCATCGAAACTAAGAGTGTCAAAGAATCCTAGTCCCCTAGTCGACATCTTTACTCTCTAGGCGGTAAAGCCTAATAAAGAGAGACGAGGCTCTGATACCAATTGAAAGATCGTGGATGTTGCATAGAGGGGGGTGAATAGGCATTTTAAAATAATTACGGTTTAGGCTTGAACAAATGTGGAATAAACCTAGCGGTTAATTTGTCAAGCACAAAACCTAAAACAACTAGGCTCACCTATGTGCACCAACAACTTATGCTAAGCAAGATAAGCAATTATGTGATAGCAAGATATATGACAAAGAACAATATGGCTATCACAAAGTAAAGTGCATAAGTAAAGGGCTCGGGTAAGAGATAATCGAGGCACACGGAGACGACGATGTTGTAACACCCCGAATGTAACTTTCCCTATTTGTACTCCAACTCTTGCCATTTCTGGTGTTAAGTTATATTTATTTCTCGGGTTCGGGTCTTTGTCTCCGTGTGTTTTTTTTCTTTGTCATGCATCTCATATCATGTCATCATGTGCATTTCATTTGCATATGTGTTCATCCCTTGCATTCGAGCTTTTTCCCCATTGTCCGTTTTGCATTCCGGCGCTTCATTCTCCTCCGGTGGTCATTTCTAGCTTTCTTTCGTGTGTGGGGATTAGAAATTTACGGATTGGACCGAGACTTGCCAAGCGGCCTTGGTTTACTACCGGTAGACCGCCTGTCAAGTTTCGCACCATTTGGACTTCGTTTGATACTCCAACGGTTAACCGAGGGACCGAAAAGGCCTCGTGTGTGTTGCAGCCCAACACCCCTCCAATTTGGCCCAAAACCCACCAAACTCTGCTCCATGTCCTAGAGCGTTCGATCATGATCGCATGGCCGAAAACCGCACCTCATTTGGACTCTCCTAGCTCCACTTATGCCTATAAATAG
>NC_057812.1:360748839-360758130 GCF_018294505.1 Triticum aestivum | reverse complement strand
CTTGCCGCGCCCGAGCGCCCCGCCGCCTCTGCGGGCAACTCCGGTGACCGGAGTCCACCGGCCGGCTCCGCCGCTCCCGTCCTCCGGCGAGCCTCCCCACGTCCGGCTTCTTCCTCTCCGGCAAGAACTCCGGCGAGAGCTCCAAGTCCGGCCAACCTCGTCTTCCGCGCAGATCGGATCTCGGATCTGGAATTATCACCTCGGTTGACTTTTGCCTCCCCAAACCCTAATTTTTTATGCATACTTTGACTGGCTATATCTCCGCATCCGTAGCTCCGATTTGGACATATAGTATATCAAAATGTTCGCCTCGACGAGTACATCATTTCATTCCATTGCATCATTTTCATTTGAGTTCATCTTGATGCCCGAAATGCTGTTAGAAGGAGGCTTCGTGAGTTAATTGTCAGATCTGCTAGTTCATCTTAGACTTTTGTCATTTTTGCCATGATTATTGTGTGCATGCTATGCCTGTGAGTCCTTCATATGTTTTGTTAAGCATCTTGTTATCTTTCCAGAGGTGCAACCCATGCATTTTTAGGATGTGTGTGGTGACTTGTGCAAGCTTGCAAAGTGAGGCACCCGGTAAATCTGTTTTCAGGGACTCAGTAGTTTTCACTAAGTCTGGGATTATTTAGTTCATGATGCCATATGTTCATCTTGTTTCCTAGTGATCCATGCCTCTTTTGGGGATGATCAGTAAAGGAGTTTTCTTAATCATGTTATTCTCTATACATCCATGTCTTTACTTGCAATTATGGAGCAACCTAGCTTGAGTCAATCAAGCTCTACTTTTGCTTCGTTGTGAATCTGGGCAGATCGTCAACTAGTTTGCGATTTCGCCGATGTTATTGTAGTTGATCCGTGCATGCTATGCCTTTGTTCTTGCCATGTCTAGCTAGAATTTTGTGCCTTCTTAATGGATGTATGCTTGCCTTGCCATGAATTGCACCGTAGTGAGTGCATCGAGCTCGCTTACATGCCTTCGTGAGTTATATTTCAGCATGTCTCAGTTTTCACTAAGTCTGAAAACTGATTGTGGTTTAGCTATGTTCGTGTGCCCGTTAGTATATTTTGTGAACCCTTTTGGCCCCAGGTCACTTTGGGTCTTTTGTTAAGCTTGTTGAGTAGCTCCATGACATGTTCTTACTTGTCTTAATCAGGTCATGTATCATGTTGTTTTGCTGCTCCGAAGAGGGCTTCGTGATCTGAAATTTCAGACAAGTGTTAATTTCACTAAGTCTGAAATCAGTTTTGCATTTGCGTTTTTGCCATGTTTGTTTGAACCTGTTAATGGATGAATTGGCCGTAGCTCAGTGCTAGACTTTTGTTAAGCATCTTGTGTGCATCCCAGCCATGCATTTTGTTGTCATGTTTGGGTGCTGTAGCATGTTCATTTCATTGCATTTAGATGCCTACTTGCTGTAAATCGCAGACCCGTGTCATTCTTAAAACGCTTGCCATTTCCAAACCGTAACTCAGATTCCGGCGTTCTTTATATCGTTTTCAAGCGATTTCATCTCATCTTTCCAGTGGCACACTTGGATTTCCATGTTGAGGCCAGCTTCATGCATTTCCTGTCATATCTTGCATTTTGCATCCCGCATCGCATCCCGCATAGCATATCATCTTTGCATTGTGTTGTTTGAGTTTCCACGTGGTTGATTGTATCCTTGTTGCTTGTTTGTCTTGTTTGGGTAGAGCCGGGAGATGAGTTCACTAACGAGGAGCCCGTTGAGTTTGCTTTTGAGGATCCAGTCAACTCTGACAGCTTTGCAGGCAAGATGATCATACCCTCGAAATCACTACTATCTTTGCTATGCTAGTTTGCTTGCTCTTTTGCTATGCCATTGCTATGATGCCTACCACTTGCTTGCAAGCCTCCTATATTGCCATGTCAAACCTCTAGCCCACCATTGTCCTAGCAAACCGTTGTTTGGCTATGTTACCGCTTTGCTCAGCCCCTCTTATAGCGTTGCTAGTTGCAGGTGAAGATTGGAGGCCGTTCCTTGTTGGAACATTTATTTACTTGTTGGGATATCACTATATTGCCTTGTTATCTTAATGCATCTATATACTTGGTAAAGGGTGGAAGGCTCGGCCTCTCGCCTAGTGTTTTGTTCCACTCTTGCCACCCTAGTTTCCGTCATATCGGTGTTATGTTCCCGGATTTTGCGTTCGTTACGCGGTTGGGTTATAATGGGAACCCCTTGATATTTCGCCTCGATTAAAGCTTTTCCAGCAATGCCCAACATTGGTCTTACCATTTGCCACCTAGCCTCTTTTTCCCTTGGGTTTCCGGAGCCCGAGGGTCATCTTATTTTAACCCCCCCCCCCCGGGCCAGTGCTCCTCTGAGTGTTGGTCCAAATAGAGCCACTTGCAGCGCCACCTCGGCGCAACTTGAGGGTTGGTTTTTAGTTGTACGTAGTGTTCATCTGAGTGTGCCCTGAGAAAGAGATATGTGCAGCTCCTATTGGGATTTGTCGGCACATTCGGGCAGTGTTGCTGGATTTGTTTTAACCTGTCGAAGTGTCTTGAGTAACCAAGATACCGAGTCTGGTCGGAACGTCTTGGGAGGAGGTCTATTCCTTCATTGACCGTGAGAGCTTGTCATGGGCTAAGTTGGGACTCCCCTGCAGGGATTGAACTTTCGAAAGCCGTGCCCGCGGTTATGGGCGGATGGGAATTTGTTAATATCCGGTTGTAGATAACTTGAACCTTAACTTAATTAAAATGAATCAACTAAGTGTGTTACCGTGATGGCCTCTTCTCGGCGGAGTCCGGGAAGTGGACACGGTGTTGGAGTAATGTTTGCGCAGGTTGCTCTCTAGTTTCTCGCTCGTGCTTTGCCTCCTCTTCTCACTCTCTTTTGCGAATAAGTTAGCCACCATACTTGCTAGTCGCTTGCTGCAGCTCCACTCATATTATACCTTGCCATACCTATAAGCTTATATAGTCTTGATCGCAAGGGTGCGAGATTGCCGAGCCCCTGTGGCTCACAGATTACTATTACACCAGATGCAGGGCCTGATGATTCCGCTCCAGGAGACGCATATGAGCTCAAGTGGGAGTTCGACGAAGACTCTCAACGATTCTATGTTTCCTTTCCCGACGATCAGTAGTGGTGCCCAGTTGGGGGTGATTGGGACCGTGTCGCATGTTGGGTTCTCTTTTATTTTGGCGCCGTAGTCGGGCCATGAGTGTTTTGAATGATGTAATGTTATTTATGTACTTGATTGACGTGGCGAGTGTAAGCCAACTATGTTACCTCCCCTTTATTATTTATCTTACATGGGATGTTGTGAAGATTGCCTAATTTGCGACATATGCCTTCAATGCGATTATGTCTCTAAGTCGTGCCTCGACACGTGGGAGCTATAGTCGCATCAAGGGTGTTATAAGTTGGTAATCAGAGCCTTCCCTGACCTTAGGAGCCCCATTGCTTGATCGTTTTTAGCGGCCGAGTTGTGTCTAGAAAAATGTTTTGAGTCTTTAGGAATTATATATCGAAGAGATTAGGAATTCTTTTTACTTCCCAATCTCCTCATCGCTCTGGTAAGGCATCCTGACGTAGAGTTTTGACTCTTCTCTTCTCAAATTTCACAAAAAAAAATTAGGATCACGCGAGTATCTTGGAATCGTTCCGATGGCTTATGATGAGAACATTGTCTTGGTGCCTCCTGTCAGGGGTTTAGTGGAAGTGTCCCGGGGAGTTGAGCTCTGAGGTGTTGTCATCATAATTTTATCGTTGCAATTCTGGAATACTTGAGATATGTTCGCCGACATCGAAAATCTCTTTTATGCAGTTCATTGGTGAGATAACCTCGACGCCACCCAGTACTGGGGCGGGAGTTCGGGAGTATCGCCATAACTTGTATAACGGATGCTTTTCGAAGGTTGAGGTAGATGGTTTCCGAAGGTTTCTTGGTTATGTGTTGAAGGATGGATACAGCTGGATGTAGGATTTGCTAGTTTGGGTGAGATATTATGCTTCCCCTGTATCCCCAACACCTGATTGCATAACCGGAAAGGTTCGGGAGTTTCATAGGTGGGATTCTAGTAGCTCTAGTTCTTCTTCCACGGATATTGGTTTGAGATTGGGATTTCTTACCGATTATTCGTTCTTGATCCGTACCTTGTTGATTTATTTCTCTACCTTAATTCTACGTGGCTTCTCAATTTATGGATATGTGACCATTTCAAGAGGAATGCATTCGTTCATTTTGTTCGGATGTGAAGACTATATGTTGCAATTTTCATTCCGTTGGATTCAGCTTCAATATTTGTCTATCATTGTGCTAATGGTGGTCACCCTCCTCAGGATGGCTCCTCCAACGCGCACGACTCCGAATCCTGATCCGCCACCACCTCCACCTCCTCCAGAGGCATGGCAAGCTGTGATGGCCGCAACCAATGCAAACACACAGCTGATCATGCAGATTCTTCAAGAGCGCAATCAAGGCAGTCAAGGGAATCAAGGCAGCAATCAGAGTCACTTTGCTACACTTAACCAGTTCCTTGCTAACGGGCCAAAGACTTTCAGCAATTGTGTTGAGGCAACCGATGCTGACGGTTGGCTTGTGGATCTGTGTAAGCATTTCGAGTGCAATAACGTCAGGCCTGAGGACTTTGTTAAGTTCGCTTCCTTCCAACTCAAAGATCAAGCTGCAGAATGGTTCCAGCAGTACAGGGACACTAGAGGTGGACGTGTTATCACTTGGGATGATTTCCGTCGAGATTTCCGAGCTCATCATATTCCGCAGAGCATGGTTGAAAGCAAGCGTGAGGAATTCCGCAATCTGAAGCAAGGCTCTTTGTCTGTCTATGACTACAACAAGTTGTTCCAGAAGCTTGCCTGCTTTGCCAAGCAGGACGTGCCTGATCAGAAGAGCATGATATATCAGTTCAGGGGTGGTCTCGGAGAAGAAATTCAGCTCGCTCTTGTTCTCTTTGAGCCCTTGAGATACGATGAGTTCTACAACATGGCACTGAAGCAAGAGGCTGCTCAGTTGAGGTGTGATGCTTCCAAGAAGCGAGTCAGAGATGTTACTCCTTGTTCCTCTACTCAAGTGGCCAAGCAGCAGAAGTTTTGGCTTCCTCCTCCTCCGTTCCGTCAGCCGTTTCAGCAAAAGAGCAAAGGTGGCAGTGGTTCTTCCCACCCACCCAACCCTGGCTTTCAGAACAAGACTTCGTCTCAAGCTCCAAGATCGAGTGCTCTGTATCACCGTCCGCTTTCAGAGGTCACGTGCAACAAGTGCCAACAGAAGGGTCACTATGCCAACAAGTGTTTCAACCAGAGGCGTCTTCCTCCTCCTCCTCCTGTCAGATCGGCAAGTACAGTTGTGGTCAAGCATAACCCCAAGCACGCCAAGGTCAATTTGCTGAATGCAGCTCAGACAGAGGACTCACCAGATGTGATCATGGGTAACCTTCCTGTTAACGATGTTCCTGCAAAAGTTCTTTTTGACACTGGTGCATCGCTTTCTTTTATTTCAACTCCATTTGTGGCCAAGCATGATTTTGTGACCGAAAGGATTCCTGTTCCATTGAAGATTGTATCTCCGGGAAAGCAAATGACTTCTAACAATTGCGTCCCAGATGTCTCTATCACGTTGGGCGATTACAAGTTTCTCTCTTCTCCGGTTGTTCTTGGTAACTCAGATATTGATCTTATTCTCGGAATGGATTGGCTTTCTAAGCACAAGGCTCAGCTTGATTGTGCAGCCAGGCAGATTCAATTGACTCATTCGTCTGAGGATGTAATTGTCTTTGCCGCTCGTGATGATACTATCTGTCTGTTTTCTCTCAATGAGAAGGGTGAATTGGATGCTATCTCTCAAATTCCAGTCGTTTGCGAATATCAAGACGTTTTTCCAAAAGAGCTCCCAGGAATGCCTCCGCACCGGCTAGTTGAATTCGTTATTGATCTTGAGCCCGGCACGGAACCTATGTGCAAACGTCCTTACAAGCTCGGACCTGAAGAGTTGAAAGAGCTGAAGAAGCAACTCGATATGCAAGAGAAAATGGGTCTCATCCGACCTAGTTCTTCTCCGTGGGGTTGTGGTGTTCTTTTTGTGAAGAAGAAGGATGGAACGGACCGACTTTGTGTTGATTACCGTCCAGTGAACAAGAAGACCATCAAGAACAAATACCCACTTCCCAACATCAATGAGCTGTTCGAACAACTCAAAGGTGCCCAAGTATTCTCCAAGCTTGATCTCCGTATGGGTTATCACCAGATTCGCATTCGTGAAGAAGATATTCCCAAGATAGCATTCAGAACAAGCTTTGGTTCATATGAATACACTATCATGTCTTTTGGCCTCGCCAACGCTCCTCTGACGTTCTCTCACATGATGAACTTCATCTTCAATGCCTACACCAATGACTTCATTTTGGTCTATCTCGACGACATTCTGGTTTTCTCCAAGAACAAGGAAGATCATGCCAAGCACTTGCGTTTGGTTCTTGATAAGCTCAGAGAACATCAGTTCTACGCCAAGTTCTCCAAGTGTGAATTTTGGCTTGATGAGGTTCTTTATCTTGGTCATATCATCTCTGCCAAGGGCATTTCCGTGAATCCTGAGAAGGTGTCTGCAATTGCGAATTGGGAACCTCCTCAGAATGTGAAGCAACTCCGCAGTTTTCTCGGTCTCGCAAGCTATTGCCGAAGATTCGTTGAAAACTTTTCCAAGATCGTGAAGCCTCTCTCTAATCTTCTTCAGAAGCACATCAAGTACGTTTGGTCTCCAGAGTGTGATATTGCTTTCAACACTTTGAAAGAGAAGTTGATCACTGCTCCAGTTTTGACTCCGCCTGATGAATCCAAGCTATACGAGGTCTTTTGTGATGCCTCTCTCCAAGGTCTTGGCGCAGTATTGATGCAAGAGAAGAAAGTTGTTGCTTATACATCTCGCCAGTTGAAGCCTAATGAGAAGAACTACCCCACTCATGATCTCGAGTTGGCGGCAGTTGTGCATGCTCTTTTGACTTGGAGACATCTTCTATTGGGAAGAAAAATGGACATTTTCACTGATCACAAGAGTCTCAAGTACATCTTCACTCAGCCTAATCTCAACCTCAGGCAAACTCGATGGGTCGAAATGATTCAAGAGTATAATCCGAGTATTGAGTATACTCCAGGCAAGGCCAATGTGATTGCTAACGCTTTGAGCAGGAAGGCTTACTGCAACAGTCTGATTCTCAAGCCTTATCAACCCGAGCTTTGTGAAGCTTTCCGCAAACTTAATCTGCAAGTTGTTCCTCAAGGTTTCCTCGCCAACCTTCAAGTCTCTCCTACCTTAGAAGACCAGATTCGCCAAGCCCAGCTTCTTGATGCTATGGTGAAAAAGGTGAAGATTGAGATTGCCAAGAGTCAGTCAAAGTACAAGTGCTACTGCCTTGATGACAAGGACACTCTCTTCTTCGAGGATCGTATAGTTGTGCCCAAAGGTGACCTCCGTAAAGTGATCTTAAACGAGGCTCACAATTCTCTCCTCTCCATCCACCCTGGGAGCACGAAGATGTATCAGGACCTTAAGCAAGCTTATTGGTGGACTCGAATGAAGCGCGAGATTGCTCAATTCGTGAATGAATGTGATGTCTGCAGAAGAGTGAAGGCAGAACACCAAAGGCCAGCAAGTATCCTCCAACCTCTTGCCATTCCAGAATGGAAGTTTGACCACATTGAGATGGACTTCGTGACTGGGTTTCCAAAGTCCAAGCGTGGCAATGATGCTATATTTGTTGTCATCGACAAACTCACCAAAGTGGCTCATTTTCTGCCTATCAAAGAGTCGATCACTGCAGCTCAATTGGTGGAACTCTATACCTCTCGCATTGTCTCTCTGCACGGTATTCCTCAAGTGATCTATTCAGACCGTGGCAGCATCTTTACCTCGAAGTTTTGGGATTCTTTTCAGAAGGCCATGGGCACCAACATACGCTTCAGCACTGCTTTCCATCCTCAAACAAGAGCGTGTCAACCAGATTCTTGAAGGTATGCTCAGGGCTTGTGTGATCTCCTTCGGCATGAAGTGGGAGGATTGTCTTCCTTATGCTGAATTCTCCTACAACAATAGTTTTCAAGCAAGTTCGGGCAAGGCCCCATTTGAAATTCTGTATGGCAGGAAGTGCCGTACCCCTCTCAACTGGTCTGAAACCGGTGAACGTCAGCTGCTGGGTAATGACTTAATCACAGAAGCAGAAGAAATGTGCAAGTCATTCGTGATAACCTCAAAGCAGCCCAATCCCGCCAGAAGAGCTACTATGATAGTAAGCACCGTGATTTGGCTTTCGAGATCGGAGATCATGTTTACCTCCGTGTCTCTCCTATCAAAGGTACTCGTCACTTTGGTATCAAAGGGAAGCTTCCCGCTAGATACGTGGGACCTTTCAAGATTGTCAGCAAGAGAGGCGACCTCGCCTATCAACTCGAGCTTCCTTCAAACTTTGCAAATGTTCATGACGTGTTCCATGTCTCTTAGCTTCGAAAGTGCTTCATGACTCCTGACCGCACTGTCAACTTCGAGGACATTGAGCTCCAAGAAGATCTCTCTTATCGTGAGCACCCAGTTGCTATTCTTGAAGAGACTGAACGCAAGACTCGCAACAAGTCAATCAAATTCCTCAAAGTCAAGTGGTCACACCATTCCGACCGTGAAGCTACCTGGGAATGCGAGGATCTCCTCCGTTCTGAGTACCCGGCATTCTTTCAGTCCTAGATCTCGGGACGAGATCCTTTCGTAGTGGTGGAGTGTTGTAACACCCCAGATGTAACTTTCCCTATTTGTACTCCAACTCTTGCCATTTCCGGCGTTAAGTTATATTTATTTCTCGGGTTCGGGTCTTTGTCTCCGTGTGTTGTTTTCTTTGTCATGCATCTCATATCATGTCATCATGTGCATTGCATTTGCATACGTGTTCATCCCTTGCATTCGAGCTTTTTCCCCATTGTCCGTTTTGCATTCCGGCGCTTCATTCTCCTCCGGTGGTCATTTCTAGCTTTCTTTCGTGTGTGGGGATTAGACATTTCCGGATTGGACCGAGACTTGCCAAGCGGCCTTGGTTTACTACCGGTAGACCGCCTGTCAAGTTTCGTACCATTTGGACTTCGTTTGATACTCCAACGGTTAACCGAGGGACCAAAAAGGCCTCGTGTGTGTTGCAGCCCAACACCCCTCCAATTTGGCCCAAAACCCACCAAACTCTGCTCCATGTCCTAGAGCGTTCGATCACGATCGCGTGGCCAAAAACCGCACATCATTTGGACTCTCCTAGCTCCACTTATG
>NC_057812.1:360746001-360748313 GCF_018294505.1 Triticum aestivum | reverse complement strand
GAGCGCCCCGCCGCCTCCGCGGGCAACTCCGGTGACCGGAGTCCACCGGCCGGCTCCACCGCTCCCGTCCTCCGGCGAGCCTCCCCACGTCCGGCTTCTTCCTCTCCGGCAAGAACTCCGGCGAGAGCTCCAAGTCCGGCCAACCTCGTCTTCCGCGCAGATCGGATCTCAGATCTGGAATTATCACCTCGGTTGACTTTTGCCTCCCCAAACCCTAATTTTTTATGCATACATTGACTGGCTATATCTCCGCATCCGTAGCTTCGATTTGGACATATAGTATATCAAAATGTTTGTCTCGACGAGTACATCATTTCATTCCATTGCATCATTTTCATTTGAGTTCATCTTGATGACCGAAATGCTGTTAGAAGGAGGCTTCGTGAGTTAATTGTCAGATCTGCTAGTTCATCTTAGACTTTTGTCATTTTTGCCATGATTATTGTGTGCATGCTATGCCTGTGAGTCCTTCATATGTTTTGTTAAGCATCTTGTTATCTTTCCAGAGGTGCAACCCATTCATTTTTAGGATGTGTGTGGTGACTTGTGCAAGCTTGCAAAGTGAGGCACCCGGTAAATCTGTTTTCAGGGACTTAGTAGTTTTCACCAAGTCTGGGATTATTTAGTTCATGATGCCATATGTTCATCTTGTGTCCTAGTGATCCGTGCCTCTTTTGGGGATGATCAATAAAGGAGTTTTCTTAATAATGTTATGCTATATACATCCATGTATTTACTTGTAATTATGGAGCATCCTAGCTTGAGTCAATCGAGCTCTACTTTTGCTTCATTGTGAATCTGGGCAGATCGTCAACTAGTTTGTGATTTCGCCGATGTTATTGTAGTTGATCCGTGCATGCTATGCCTTTGTTCTTGCCATGTCTAGCTAGCATTTTGTGCCTTCTTAATGGATGTATGCTTGACTTGCCATTTCTTGCACCGTAGTGAGTGCATCGAGCTCGTTTACATGCCTTCGTGAGTTATATTTCAGCATGTCTCAGTTTTCACTAAGTCTGAAAACTGATTGTGGTTTAGCTATGTTCGTGTGCCCGTTAGTATATGTTGTGAACCCTTTTGGCCCCAGGTCACTTTGGGTCTTTTGTTAAGCTTGTTGAGTATCTCCATGCCATGTTCTTACTTGTCTTAATCAGGTCATGTATCATGTTGTTTTGCTGCTCCGAAGAGGGCTTCGTGATCTGAAATTTTAGACAAGTGTTAATTTCACTAAGTCTGAAATCAGTTTTGCATTTGCGTTTTTGCCATGTTTGTTTGAACCTGTTAATGGATGAATTGGCCGTAGCTCAGTGCGAGACTTTTGTTAAGCATCTTGTGTGCATCCCTGCCATGCATTTTGTTGTCATGTTTGGGTGCTGTAGCATGTTCATTTCATTGCATTTAGATGCCTACTTGCTGTAAATCGCAGACCGGTGTCATTCTTAAAACGCTTGCCATTTCCAAACTGTAACTCCGATTCCGGCGTTCTTTATATCGTTTTCAAGCGATTTCATCTCATCTTTCCAGTGGCACACTTGGATTTCCAAGTTGAGGCCAGCTTCATGCATTTCCTGTCATATCTTGCATTTTGCATCCCGCATCGCATCCCGCATAGCATATCATCTTTGCATTGTGTTGTTTGAGTTTCCACGTGGTTGATTGTATCCTTGTTGCTTGTTTGTCTTGTTTGGGTAGAGCCGAGAGACGAGTTCGCTAACGAGGAGCCCGTTGAGTTTGCTTTTGAGGATCCAGTCAACTCTGACAGCTTTGCAGGCAAGATGATCATACCCTCGAAATCACTACTATCTTTGCTATGCTAGTTTGCTCGCTCTTTTGCTATGCCATTGCTACGATGCCTACCACTTGCTTGCAAGCCTCCTAAATTGCCATGTCAAACCTCTAGCCCACCATTGTCCTAGCAAACCGTTGATTGGCTATGTTACCGCTTTGCTCAGCCCCTCTTATAGCGTTGCTAGTTGCAGGTGAAGATTGGAGGCCGTTCCTTGTTGGAACATTTATTTACTTGTTGGGATATCACTATATTGCCTTGTTATCTTAATGCATCTATATACTTGGTAAAGGGTGGAAGGCTTGGCCTCTCGCCTAGTGTTTTGTTCCACTCTTGCCACCCTAGTTTCCGTCATATCGGTGTTATGTTCCCGGATTTTGCGTTCCTTACGCGGTTGGGTTATAATGGGAACCCCTTGATATTTCGCCTCGATTAAAGCTTTTCCAGCAATGCCCAACATTGGTCTTACCATTTTCCACCTAGCCTCTTTTTCCCTTGGGTTTCCGGAGCCCGAGGGTCATCTTATTTT